>NC_069679.1:22776358-23079388 GCF_023699985.2 Odocoileus virginianus
ATGGAAATGAGGATAGTATAACTCACTCTCATCCCTAGTGATCCACTAGCAGAAATTTTACCTCCTATACCTGCAACCTTCAAATCTGCTGGTCTAGAGGTCTTAGTTTCAAAGGGAGAAATGCTTCCATTAAAGACACAACAATGATTCCACTGAATTGGATGTTAAGACAGCCATCTGGCTATTCTGGATGACTCATGGTTCTGAATCTATAGGCAAAGAAGGGAATTGTGGTATTGGCTGGGGTGATGGATCCTGAAAACAAATGGGAAATTGGAATGAAAATCCACAATGGAGGTAAGGAAGAATGTGTCTACAATATAATAGGATATCCCATTTAGGGCATCTCTTAGTATTACTATGCCCTGTGATGGACAGTCAGTGGAAAACTGTAACAACACAATTCAGGTAGGAATACAAATGAGATCCTTCAGGAAAAAGATTTGACTCACCCCAGCAGGTAAAGAACCACAAGTTGACATTCTTGCTTAAAGCAAAAGTAACATGGAATGGGTATTAGAAGAAGATAGTTATGACCATGTGACTGTGATGGAAATAAAGACTGTAATTGTCATATTCCTCCCTTATTTTGTTATGAATATGTTTGTTTTCATGTTTGTTTGTATAATATCTTTGTTTTCTTTCCTCTCTTGTCTCTTTATTGTGTAACATAAGATGTATTCATTTTATATCATAGTATTTAAGTATTGTTAACCTTACATCATAGAACTTAAACTACAGTATATCAAGAACAGTAAACATCAATAAATGCTTTGTATCTTCTTTGGGGGAAAGGTTAGTATGTTTTCAGTTGTACACAGAATAGTTGTATTATATTAGGCAGAAATAAGACCTTATTATTCTCTTTATTAGGAAATTAAGTATGGTTTAAGGAGATCTGTATGGTTGCCAAGTTGATAAAGAGTGGGCTTGTGATGGTTAACTTTGTATGTTAGTTTAGCGGGTGTTTAAATGTTATGTGGTTAACACTTAGATTGGTGAACTGCTAGTAAAGCAGATTGCCTTCCATAAAGTGGGTAAGCTTAATCCAGTTAATTGAAGTCTGAATAGAGCAAAAAGAACGACCTCTCTGTGCAGGAGGAAATTCTCCTGAAGACTGCCTGCAGACTTCATCTATACCACTGGGAGGTGAATGAGTCACTTTACACAGCAAAAGACTTTTCATATGTGATTAAGGTTGTTGTTCAGTTACTCAGTTGTAACCAACTCTTTGTGACCCCATGGACTGCCGCATGCCAGGCTCCCCTGTCCTTCACCATCTCCTGGAGCTAGATCAAACTCATGTCCATTGAGTCAGTGATGCCATCCAACCATCTCGTCCTCTGTTGCTCCCTTCTCCTCCTGCCTCCAATCTTGCCCAGCATCAGGGTCTCTTCCAATGAGTCGGCTCTTCGCATCAGGTGGCCAAAGTATTGGAGCTTCAGCTTCAGCATCAGTCCTTCCAATGAATATTCAGGGTTGATTTCCTCTAGGATGGACTGCTTTGATTTTCTTGCAGTCCAAGGGACTCTCAAGAGTCTTCTCCAACATCACAGTTCAAAAGCATCAATTCTTCAGTGTTCAGCCTTCTTATGGTCCAGCTTTCACATCCATATTTGACTACTGGAAAAGCCATAGCTTTGACTAGATGGACCTTTGTCGGCAAAGTAATATCTCTGCTTTTTAGTATGCTCCCTAGGTTTGTCATAGCCTTTCCTCCAAGGAGCAAGCATCTTTTAATTTTTATGGCTGCAAGTCACCATCTGCAGTGATTTTGGAGCCCAAGAAAATAGCGTTTCACTGTTTCCTTTGTTTCCCCATCTATTTGCCATGAAGTGATAAAGCTAAGGAACTTGAAATGGGAGCATGAGCCTGAATTATGACATGAATCTAACGTAATCACAAAGGTCCTAGTAAGAAGGAGGCAAGAGGGTCCATTTTCTGGGCTGTTGGCCTTTATACTGGGTCTCCACCATCAGCTTTCCTGGGTCTCTAGGCTGCCAGCCCATACAGCAGATTTTGGACCTGCCAACCTCCATCATCACTTGGATAAATGCCTTTTAATACATTTCTTTGTATATGTGTATATACATCCTAATAGCTTTGTTTCTCTGGTGAACCCTAACTAATACATATTCCAAATATATTACTTCACTTTTGATTTGGGTACTTATAATCAAAATAATTGTCTTCTGATACAATGGCTTCACTTTTTGCTTGCTATTTATAAAATGAGATGAAAATGGTTAAAGAATTACCATGGTTTTTTGAACCAGGCAAATACTCACTTACCTTTCTAGGGTGAGTATTCTATAGTTCCTTTTATTTGGTACCACGTTGGTCATATTTTACAAAAACATAGGGCTCTAAGTTTAGTCCTTATATCAGTTGTTTCATATGTGAACCTATCAGTTCTTCCAAGACTGTAAGCTTTGAAGAAGTAGAGAACTTGACATATTTTCTCTTCTCTGATAGCAACTATCAGGGATAATATAGAGAATATAGAATAGCATAGCATTGACTATGTAGTGTAGTACATAAATATAGCAAATGTTCAATAAGTATTCCACTTGCAGCTTAGCTGTTGACCACTTCATCTTGCTTTACTAATACATCTTGCTTTACCAGATCAACTGGTCACTTGGATGAAATGAATCACCTGAATTAAGATTTAGAACATAATGAACAGTAAAGAAAATAAACATCAAACAATCGTTGCTAGAGATAACAGGGGTCAATAACATAAATTGTAAGAGTTTCCTACAGTTGCTGAAATAAGTTATCACATACTCAGTGTTTTAAAGTAAGACAAATTATCTTACAGAATAGTAGGTCAGAAGTCTGAAAATGGGTCTTACAGGAATAAAACAAGGTGTCAGCAGGCCTCTATGTCTCTATGAGAAAATCTCTTGTCTTCTCTAGCTTGCAGAGGCTGCCTGAATTTCTTGGCTGGTGGCTTCTTTCCAGCAATGGCATTTCCTTGACCTCTGCTCCCGTCGCCACATGTACTTCTCTGACTCTGACCATCCTCTCTCCCTCTTATCAGCACCCTTTTGATTACATAGTTGCTGTTGTCTAGTCACTAAGTCCTGTCTGACTCTTTTGCAAGTCCATGGACTGTAGCCCACCAGGCTCCTCTGTTCATGGGATTTCCCAGGCAAGAGTACTGGAGTAGGTTCCATTTCCTTCTCCAGGGGATCTTCCCAACCCAGAGATTGAACCTGCATCTCCAGCATTGGCAGGTGTATTGTTTACCACAGAGTCATCAGGGAAGTCCTTTGATTACATTAGATTCACCCAAGTAATTCAGGATAATTGTCCCATTTCAAGATCCTTAACTCATTCACATATAAAAAGCCCCGTTTGTCATGTAAGGGAGCACATTCATGTTTTAGGAATTAGAAAAGTGCATATTCTGCCCACCACTAAAGTATCTACTTATTAAATAGATTTATCATTTATTTATTAAATAAATTTGTTAAATATTTATTAAAACAGTTTGGCATTTTTCTCCTTAAAACTAGGAAGTGTGTATATATTTTCACTTCATTTTCCATATAAAGTTAAAATCAAAGAAATCTGGATTAAGTATGTGCAGAGGATTCCACCATGAAATGTATTTTGATGTTTCAACAGCAGATGTATCACCCAGGGACATTCTCCTCAGGAAACAGCAGGAACCTTCTGCCTACTCCCTCTTCTGACTTGGAATTCATCTCCTCACCAGCTGCTAACTTTAAACTGTAGTGAGTCTCTCAGTTTATGGTCCTTTCAAGCTGAAATCTGTTATACTGGTAGAAAAATTACAATACTTATGTAAATCAATAATTGCAATGTATATGACACCATAAATTCATAGCATGCCCAGAGTGTTATTAGCTGTAACATTTATGTCTAACATGCTTAGCCTATCAAACAACATATAGAATGCAACTCATTTGCATACCAAGGTATATCTTTAGTTTCCTAATTCATTTTTCATAAAGATACAACAATTCTGGATTTAGGAATTTAAAAAATAATTAAGAGAACTCTGTTTAAATAATTCAAATTATGTTTCAAATATTCTGAGTGTGTTTTTTTAGGGCTTCAACTTGGTAACATTTCTGAGCAAAACTGGAAGCCTCATTTTTTAAGATGTTTTCTTTTTTTAAAAATTTTTTAATTGGAGGAAAATTGCTTTATAACGTTGTGTTGATTTCTTCCATACAACAATGTGAATCACCATAATTATACGTAAATTCCCTCCCTCGTAAGCCTCCCTCCCCTCTCTCCATCCCACCCCTGTAGGCCATCACAGACTGCAAGGCTGGGCTTCCTGTGTTACAGAGCAACTTCTCACCAGTTATCTATTTTGCATATGATAGTGTATATATGTCGATGCTACTTTCTCAATTCGTCCCACCCTCTCTGTCCCCTGCTGTGTCCATAAGACTGTTCTCTACATCTACATCTCCAAAAACTTGAAGACTCTTACTAGAACTTCTACCCTGTTGCTGTCACAGATTCAAATAAATAAAATTCTTATTAGAAACTGGAAGTAGATGCAGTATTGATAGTTCTAGGTGAATACAGGCTCTAGATTTCGAAATTTTCTCTCTTGATTTTAGTAGCTGTTTCTATATTAGTGTTAAAAATTAATTATACTAGTTTTTCTCCCTACACCATCTAGAGTCTGCATGGGAATAGCCATTTATTCACTCACCAAGTCATTTGAAAACACCTGTCACCTCATGCATGTGTGAAAAAAGGAGACTCAACAGTAAGAGACATGATGTCTGTTCCTGAGAAATCTAGAGTCAAGTCGGGGAGCAGCAATTAACAATCATACAAATAATACATCAATATAAATAAAATTATGATAAGTGCTGCCCAGGGAAAATACATAGAAAGTACAGCAATAGACTTAACATGGGAGATGAGAGAAGACTGCCCTTAAAGGTGCTTTTAGTCTGAAGATGGAAAAACAAACTGTATTTGAGGACATTTTCTTCAACTAGTCATTTTTTCTTTTACTACAGCTATATGATGAAGCTTTTGACTTGGCTCTTTCTTCCATTTTTTTGGTAAATATTTTTTATAGCTTCAGTGAAATAAGACCTGCTTCCATCTACCAATTCCAAGACATTTCTGTAGTGTTCACTGTTCTTCCAGGGTCTTATTCACCTTGGCCTTGGAAGTGCAGTTAAAGCTTGACCACATATTTGCATTTTGACAATTTATAGACCTTCCTTATCTACCAAATGTATTCTTCTCGGAAATATTCAGGCTCAGTTTAGGACCTCTGAGTTCCAAGTGAGGTCTGACTGCAGCTCTCGGTAACAGGCACTGTGGCAGTGCATCCGACGTTGGGGCCGCTTGTGTTCCTCCATCAGGAGACTTGTTTTCCAGAAACAGGGAAGAGGACCAACCCAACTTACTTTTATGCCTAAGTGTGTCTTTATTCCTTTGCTGGGATTATCTCACCAAGTTACTAACCAGAAAAACTTGGTAACCTTCCTCACTATGTTATGTACATTTTCCAAGACTTATTTCAAGTATTTATATGCATCTACTTATAATCTAAATTGGTGGGCATTCCTCCAGCAAGAGCTGTGTTATATGTTGCCATTGTGTAAAAATTTAAATGCAGAGATCCATAGCCAATTTTGACATGTTTCATGTAAATCCCTAGAAAAAATTTTTTGTTATACTTCTGTATTTTTGTTAGGTTATGAAGTAGAAAGCTTCAGCCTTTATTGTGAAAGAGTATTCCAGTTTTTTTTTTTTTTTAAATCTCTGGAGACCTGATTATTGCCTTGACACATTCTAAAGCATTATCCAGTTCAACTTGGCAATCACTGGGAGAGACACTGTGCTTACTGGAGAGCTGATTGGAAAGTCAGATAGCCTGGATCTGAATCTCAGATCTGCCTGTACCAGCTAGAACTGTGGCAAAATTGCTTAACCTCACCATGGCTCTCGCATGTAAGAAAAACCATGATTTAATGCTTTTGAACTGTGGTGTTGGAGAAGACTCTTGAGAGTCTCTTGGACTGCAAGGAGATCCAACCAGTCCATCCTAAAGGAGATCAGTCCTGGGTGTTCATTGGAAGGACTGATGCTGAAGCTGAAACTCCAATACTTTGGCCACCTGATGGGAAGAACTGATTCATTGGAAGAGACCCTAATGCTGGGCAAGACTGAAGGAGAGGAGAAGGGGATGACAGAGGATGAGATGGCTGGATGGCATCACTGACTCTATGGACATGAGTTTGAGGAAACTCTGGGAGCTGGTGACGGACAGGGAAGCTTGGCATGCTGCAGTCCACAGGGTCACAAAGAGTCGGACATGACTGAGCTACTGAACTGAACTAAATTGAACTGATCCTCTGGTCTTGTAAGGAATAATTACGTAATGAATTGCATAGTGTCTGATGCACTGTAAAAGACTCAGTGTTGACTACTACTATTAGTACTTAATTTTATGCCATATGCCAAGCAAGGTCATGGATGCTAGGCCTCACATTTAGGGAGACAATTGTGCTGGAGAAGTGACCAGGCACATGATGCTCCCTGTATGGAGAAGTGGGAGTGAAAAAAATCTCTCTGGGATGAGAAGGTGAGCAGAAGAAGATGGATTTAGAAACACTTCTCAGATCAAATGCCCTTTGAGAAAATTCTTAAAGAATAAAAAGTATTTTGTCTATGAGTAAAAGGGAAAGAGCTTTGGAGGCAGGGGAAATATTGAGAAAATGTGGAAAGTACCTGGGTAACCAGGGAATAGTGAGGAACACAGAGGGAGTTTTGGACTGGGGACGTGATGGGGAAGATGCTGCAAAGGTAAGTTGGGGACAAGTTATATATACGGTGAAACAGTTCAGTGCTCAGACCCAACAGATGAAATAGTATTGAGAAGGGATTTAAGCTAGTTCAAGCAGTTCAGTGACAGCATATATTGTAAGGGGTAAGCCTATATATTACCACTTGTCAGAGCTGTCAAGCTATCAAAATATTTTCATTCTTAGTTATGGTAGTTTACATACATTATTCAGTGTATCTAGGTGCAATTTTTGCATGTTTTTTGAGGGTCTTAGACCATGCATATTCTCTATAGTGTGCCCCTTCAAACTGAAAGTAACTTCAATATATGCTGCCAAAATCACGTGAAATACAATCCCATCTTGCTTGCCCTAAGAAAACTGTGAAGAAGGTCAAGCTTGACTTTGATTTTCTCATTCCTTACTAACTCATCTCTATTTAAAATATATATGTACATATATATATTTATCCTATAGTTTCTCATCATTTCAGTCAAAATCATTAAGAATATTAGAATATATTTTGAACCTAATGAAAATAAACCATAGCATATCAAAATTTGTGGGGTGAAGCTAAATCAATGTTCATGGAAATTTAAAGCCTTGAATGCTCATATTAAGAAGGAAGGGAAGTCTTAAATTAATGACTTACCATTCACTTTAAACAACTAAGGAAATAAATAAATATGGAAGCTAAAATCAATGAAATAGAAAACAGAAAAATAATACAGGATAAAAAAAAACCCCAAGGAAAACAAAATCTGTTCCTTTGAAACATCAATAAAATCGATAAACCTCTAGTGGACTGAGCAGAAAAAAAGAGAAAAGATACAAATCGTCAATGTCAGGAATGAGGAAAAGGGACATTATTAGAGACTCTTCAAGCCTAAGTATAATACAAATATATCATGAACAATTTCATGTCAATAAATTGAACAACTTATGTACAATGGGCAAAGTCTTGAAAGATAAGAGCTTTCAAAGCTCATTCAAGAACAAAATTACCTGAACCATCCTAGATCTCTTAAAGAAACTGGTTTTGAAGCTAAAATCTTCCCCCAAAGGAAACCCCAGGTCCAAGTGGCTTTACTGACAGGGCCTATCTAGCGTTTTAAAAAGAAATTGTACAAAGACTCCTCCAAAAAACAAAAGGGGAAAAAAACCCTTTTCAACTCATTTTATAAGGCTAGTATTATCTTGTTACCAAACGAAAACATTATAAGAAAAGAAAACCGGAGATCAGAATTCTGCATGAACATAGATGAAAGACACTTCAATAAAATGTTAGCAAGTCATTAAATACATAAAATAAATTAGAAAAGGTGATTATTAATCACCTTAATGACCAAGTGGGGTTTATCCCAGGAATGCAAAGTTGGCTTAATATCTAACAATGAATCAATGTAATTCTCCATATTAATAGATGAAAAAAGGAACTCACATGAGCATCTTCATAGATGCAGAAGAAATATTTGACAAGATTAAAAATCCATTTGTAATAAAGACTCGAGCCTATTTAGAAGAGGAGAGAACATTCTCAATCTAGTTAAAGGTAACTGGAAAAATATATAGCTATCTTTAATGGTAAATTATTAAATTCTTTTCCCCTAAATCAGGGAACAAAGAAAGGATGTTGACTCTCACAATTTTATTCAGTTTATTGGAATTCCAAGCCAGTTTTATAAGGAAATGAAAATAAAATGCTTACAGATTGGAAAGGAAAAAATAAAATAAAAATCTTTTTATACAGATGGTATGATCATCTTTACCTTTCCTGGTGGCTCAGATGGTAAAGAATCCTCCTGCAATGCAGGAGACCTGGAATCGATCCCTGGGTCAGGAAGATCCCTTGGAGGAAGGCACATGCAACCCACTCTAGTATTCTTGCCTGGAAAATTCCATGGACAGAGGAGCCTGGTAGGCTGCAGTCCATAGGTTCACAAAGACCCAGACATGACTGAAGTGACTTAGCAAGCACCCATAGGTAGAAAAGTAAGTATTCACAGATCCATTTGAGAAATTACCTTCATTCTTGAAAGAAAATTCAAAAACGGAAGAGAGGTTGTTGACATTTCAATCAATTCACTCTTAGCTCTTTCATCCCCCTGGTGGTTTAGATTTTTTGTGTTAGCAAATAAACCAATCATAATGATTCGCTCCTGCTACCAGTTTAGTTTATACAAACAATCATTTAAATTAGTCACGTGGGTCAGCAAGACAAATGGGTAGGTGTTATCCTGATTCTGTCACAAGTTTTGGCACATGTCCAATCTTTCCGGAATTCCCCAGTCATAAACTTAAGCATAACTGAGTCTATTGTTTTTGACAGCATAAAGTGTGGATAAATTGAAAGTTCATGAAGAAATATGGACTCTGAAACCTAGTTTATCGACGTGTTTTTTTTTTTTTTTTAACTATTAGCTTTTGGTAAATATATATCTCCTTTTCTTGGATGTATGTGTTAGTCGCTCAATTGCGTCCAACTCTTTGCGACCCCATGGCATGTACCCTGCCAAGTTCCTCTGTCCATGGAATTCTCCAGGCAAGAATACTAGAGTGGGTTGCTAATTCCTTCTCCAGGGGATCTTCCTGACCTAGAGTTCAAACCCAGGTCTCCCAAATTGCAGTCAGATTCTCTACCATCTGAGACTCCAGAAAAGCCCACCTCCTTTCCTTATTATGTAATACAAATCAAGTGAAGTATCAGAAAGGGTGTCTTCAGAGAATTTTTAAACTTCTAATTCTAAGCAGTTCATAAAATAGAATTCTTATTTTTATAATCAAAATTTTCTTTTTAAGACTAAGGCTTGCATTTTCAGACTGTAATATGATAATTCTAGGTTTAAGACTATTTTCATCAACTGAAATTAAAGAATAAATTAACTTTCTGTTAAGGTATTTACTCATTACTACATGATAACTATACACAAAGTTAAGTATTTACTATACAAAGTTAGAATACATCATGTATGCTCTCCCAACAGGATTCTATAGCAGACATTTGTTACTTCTGTCTGTCCAGCAATGATCCCCTCTTTTTTTTTTTTTTGGTAGTTGTATCCTCATTTACTTTGGGCAACTCCTTCCTCCCCATTGAGGGCATCCTTAATGTCAATCAAGGTCTCTGCACTTTACTAGCCAAGACGTGCATGACTGAAAGTAGACTAAACTGATTCTCTCTTCTCAGAGAATTTTGAGTGTTCAGAAAGGATGAAAAATGGGGCAGAGTTCCTTCTAAACTGGTGTTCAGAAAAAGCTATCAGTTCCAGCTACTTAGAACTCTGGAGCCATTCTGGTTTCTGTTATTTCAGAAGAAAGTATCTTCAGCTTTTGCTGTGATAGCTAATAGCCTGTAAGCTATTCTACATATCCTTATATTAAATTCCTCCTTTTAACTTAAGTTACCAGCATCAGTTGGGGCTCCCCAGGTAGCAGTAGCGGTAAAGAACTGCCTGCCAATGCAGGAGATGTAACAGACACAGGTTTGATCCCCGGATTGGGAAGATCCCCTAGAGAAGGGGATGGCAACCCATTCCAGGATTCTTGCCTGTAGAAGCCCTTGGACAGAGGAGCCTGGTGGGCTACAGTCCACGAGGTCGGAAAGAATCAGACACAACTGAAGTGACATAGCACACACATCAATTGGGTCAGTTAATTATCAGCTTGCTGCTTGCAACTGAAGAGCCCTAAACGTTAAAGACCCATGATTATCCTCAGTGGCTTCTGGCCCCAATGGAAGGTGCAACTAATACACGGTCTGACCCCTGACCTCTACAATCTCCAAGGACCTTCATCTCCACTCTACCTCAGCAAAGTACTTCCACCGACACACCTGGGTCTTAGCATTACCCATATCTCCTTTTATTCTAAAATTATTAGTTCAAGTATGTTGTTTTCTCTGACTACATTTTCTCTGCTCCCAGTTTACTTATTCAATTAACTTCCAGAGTCTTCTCTTTTAGGAGACCAGTTTCAGCATGTGCAGTTTCCTATAATTCCCTGTTTTAAGAATAGCACCCCACTCAGTCCTTGGACAAGCCTGCTATCACCAAGTCCATTTCAGTTCTTGCTCTAGAATCTCCAGTCTTCTGCTGGAGTCCATAGAGGATCAGGAAGGCAATCTGGGGGAATCTGAATGTTCTCTATACAATCTTCCATTCAGATTTTCAGGTTTTCAACTTCACCATGCATCATTTTCAGAGGTACTTGAGGCTCAAATTCCCCAGTGTTTCCCAAGGTTGAGTGAGGGAACTGATTTTTTATTAGTTACCCTCTGTTTATCCATCCCTGACTTGTAGATTTAGTTTTTCAAGCCAGCAGGACTACTATCCAGTCTTCAATATACTCTCTCCACTACCATAATTCCTCTTATTCTTCATTTTAAACTCACTTTAAAATGATTTTATTACAATTTTAATGAGACTTCATGAGAAAGTAGAGATAAATAAGTATATAAATTGCCATATTTATCAACCCTGCTATCACTTTATAGATCTTCCAAGCTTGTAACATATTAAGTATTACCTAGTTAACATCTATATTTCCCTCTCTTATAGTTCTATCTATAAAATAAATATACTGTCAGCCTTGTGGTAACATAGGGTTATTTGAATATCAAAAAAAGTGAATAAAATATTTCAGCATTAACTTTATGCAAAGTTTTATGCAAATATGCAAAATTATCTTTCTAGATCATTTATTATTCAGTTACCAAATTGTTATTGAGCATCTAATAATAATAGCATATGAAAGAGTCCATAGCTATTCAGCACTTGCCATCTGCTAAATACTTTGTTAACAGTCAGGATTTTGAAGATAAAGAATAAAAAATGGACTTTACTCTCAAATATATCCCATTAAGGTAAAGAAGTACATATATAACAAAGACACACTTTGTATTTAGTTATATATATAGTTATATATACATTTAGTTATATATATATAAAGTATAATAGTTATTATACTTTAAGTCTTAATATATTATATAATAATACCATACTACATGTTACTTAGGTTCTAATAGATTACAATTTAGGTAAGGAAATTATGCACAAAAGAAAAAGGAACCATCTGGAGTCAGAGAAAGTCTTAGAAAGCTGGTCATATTTGATCTATACCTTAAAAGATGAACAGAAGTTTTCTTGGGGAAAATGAGCAACTAGGCAAAAGTTTATGCAAAAACTCAGAGGCATAAAAAATTATGCATAATAGCTGGAGAGATAAGAAAGCCTTCCTCAGTGATCAATGCAAAGAAATAGAAGAAAACAATAAAATGGGAAAGACTAGAGATCTCATCAAGAAATTTAGAGATACCAAGGGGGCATTTCAGGCAAAGATGGGCACAGTAAATGACAGAAATATGTTCTGTCTAACAGAAGCAGAACATATTAAGAAGAGGTGGCAAGAATACACAGAAGAACTGTACAAAAAAGATCTTTCTGACCCAGATAACCACAATGGTGTGATCACTCATCTAGAGCCAGACATCCTGGAACGCAAAGTCAAGTGGGCCTTAGGAAGCATCACTACAAACAAAGCTAGTGGAGGTGATAAGCTATTTCAAATCCTGAAAAATGATGCTGTGAAAGTGCTGCACTCAATATGCCAGCAAGTTTGGAAAACTCAGCAGTGTCCACAGAACTGGAAAAGGTCAGTTTTCATTCCAGTCCCAAAGAAAGGCAATGCCAAAGAATGTTCAAACTACTGCACAATTGCACTCATCTCACAAGCTAGCAAATTCATGCTCAAAATTCTCCAAGCCAGGCTTCAACAATATGTGAACTGTGAACTTCCAGATATTCAAGCTGGATTTAGAAAAGGCAGAGAAACCAGAGATCAAATTGCTAACATCTATTGGATCATCAAAAAAGCAAGAGTTCCAGAAAAACATCTATTTCTGCTTTATTGACTACGCCAAAGCCTTTGACTGTGTGGATCACAACAAACTGTGGAAAATTTTTCAAGAGATGGGAATACCAGACCACCTGACCTGCCTCCTGAGAAATCTGTATGCAGGTCAAGAAGCAACAGTTAGAACTGGACATGGAATAACAGATAGGTTCCAAATCAGGAAAGGAGTACATCAAGGCTGTATATTGTCACTCTGCTTATTTAACTGATATGCAGAGTACATCATGAGAAATGCTGGACTGGATGAAGCATAAGCTGGAATCAAGATTGCCGGGAGAAATAGCAATAACCTCAGATATGCAGATGACTCCACCCTTATGGCAGAAAGTGAAGAAGAACTAAAAAGTCTCTTGATGAAAGTGAAAGAGGAGAGTGAAAAAGTTGGCTTAAATCTCAACATTCAGAAAACTAAGATCATGGCATCCTGTCCCATCACATCATGGCCAATACATGGGGAAACAATGGAAAATTTTTTGGGGCTCCAAAATCACTGCAGATGGTGACTGCAGCCATGAAATTAAAAGATGCTTGTTCCTTGGAAGAAAAGCTATGACAAACCTGGAGAACATATTAAAAAGCAGAGACATTACTTTGCCAACAAAGGTCCATCTAGTCAAGACTATGGTTTTTCCAGTAGTCATGGATGGATGTGAGAGTTGGACTATAAAGAAAGCTGAGCACTGAAGAATTGATGCTTTTGAACTGTGGTTTTGGAGAAGACTCTTGAGAGTCCCTTGGACTGCAAGGAGATCAAACCAGTCCATCCAAAAGAAAATCAATCCTGAATATTCATTGGAAGGACTGATGCTGAAGCTGAAACTCCAATACTTTGGCCACCTGCTGCAAAGAACTGACTCACTTGAAAAGACCTTGATGCTGGGAAAGATTGAAGGGAGGAGAAGGGGACAACAGAGGATGAGATGGTTGGATGGCATTACCAACTCAAATGACATGAGTTTGAGTAAGTTCTGGGAGTTGGTGATGGACAGGGAAGCCTGGCAAGCTGCAGCCCATGAGGTTGCAAAGAGTTGGACATGACTGAGTGACTGAACTGAACTGGGAAATTTACACAGCTACTGTTTTACTTAGTGTTCACCAGAGAAACAGGACCAACAGGATCTATCAATCTACCCATATATCAATATATAGATATAGATATACAGAAGGAGATTCATTAGGAAGGACTCGCTTACATGATTATGGAGGCAGAGTCCTACAATCTGACATCTGCAAGTTGGAGCCCCACGAAACCTGGAAGACTGAGAACCAGGGAGCCAATGGTACAAATCTGTGTCCTAAGGCTCAAGAAGTAGGAATTTTGATATCTGAAAGCAAGAGAAAGATTTCCCAGCTCCAAGCAGAGATCAAGCTTGCTCATTCTCCACCTTTTTTTTTTTTTTTTTCTATTCAAACCCCCACTGGATTGGATGATGCCTATTTGCATTGGTGGGGGATGATCTTCAGTCTACTGATTCAAATGCCAATCTCTTCCAGAAACAACTTCACAGACACACCCAGAAATGATACTTTACCTGTTATCTGAACTTCCTTTAGCCCTGTCAAGCTGACACAAAAAATTTAACAGCTACATTGAGAAATATGCACAGGAAAGTGGCAGGAAGTGAGGATTCAAAACATGGCTGCAGTGGCCCATGTTGTGATGGGCTATATGATGTCAGGGACAGATAAGAAGCAATCTTATCTTATGAAATCCTCTAAATAAGGATTTCAGGTTAGTTTCACAATAACAACGTAATTAGAAATTTGGTTCTTACATATAATGTGAGAATCATCTGAAGTTGTTCTCAGTTCAATGTTTGTTACTCTAAGTTCTGCATATGCTTTTCTATCTCTAGTTGATGGCTGGTCCTTGGCCTCCATTTAGCACAATCAAAGAGCAGGAAAAGAAATCTCCACAATATGAAAATACAGAGTATAAATTATTACACAGAAAATAAGTCAATGTTCCCCTTAACTTTCTGCTGAAGGTTTCATAAACCTTTAACATTTTATCTGTCACCCTCAATATGTATGGTGATTGACACTATCCTTTACAGCTTCCAAATGTTCCACATTCTCTTTGGAGGGAATGAAGATACTGACACAGGCCCACTGAGGGGTCTGATGGTTAGAACACAGAATGAGAAATTTGGAATTAAACAGATACTTCCTTGACATAATCAAAATAATATGGAGAGTGCTATGAAATGAATTAGTAGGTTGTTGGGTGGTATTTTTTTCAAAATATGCTAAATGAATTCTTAGGTGTTTACTAGCTACAACATACTGGGAAAAACGTGTAAGATGCTATTTAAAAATCTGCAGATAACTAACAGGTGAATAATTTCATTACACCAAAATTTAATTATGGTATCCAGAGACCAATGTTTGCAACATATTAAAACATTCATATTTTCCTAAAGAGAGATATGATTAAAGGATAACAGATTTCGCCAGAGTATGCTGTGGAGACACAAAACATCAAATGTTAATAATGAATGTTTATCTATGATAGTTTAATAGTTTTCTCTGGAGGTTATTTTAATTAGCTATAGTAGTTCATAGGTTAGTATGTAATTTTTTTCTAAAGTGCATTAGGACCTTGTGATTATAATGACTTCCATCATATCAGGTCACTTCCTCTGAGGCCCTGTAAAGAACCAGATGTTCTCCTTTTCACCTGTGATTTTGCACTTGAATCCTATATGACTGTGTTCCTGAGTGTAAATTCTCTGGGGAAGATACAGAGCCATCAATATAAAATGTCATGCCCTGGATTTCCTCACTAGTCTATGACAAATACAAGTCATTTGGAAATGGATGGCAGTGTCACATGACAATTAGGAAATCTTTTGTTCCACCATAAAGGTATATCATATTTGATTCCTCTAGAATTATGTAGCTATTGTTTATATGGAAATTTATTCTAAGCCAATTCATATATGTAAAATAATACTTCTATTATTTATATTAATGTAATATAAATTACAGATGAAGTACAGAATGGAGTACAGAATGAAGCAGGGCAAAGGCTAATAGAGTTTTGCCAAGAGAACTCACTGGTCCTAGCAAACACCCTCTTCCAACAACACAAGAGAAGACTCTACACATGGACATTACCAGATGGTCAACAGTGAAATCAGATTGATTATGTTTTTTGCAGCCAAAGATGGAGAAGCTCTATATAGTCAGCAAAAACAAGACCAGGAGCTAAATGTGGCTCAGATCATGAAATCCTTATTGCCAAATTCAGACTTAAATTGAAGAAAGTGGGGAAAACCACTAGACCATTCAGATATGACCTAAATCAAATCCCTTATGATTATACAGTGGAAGTGTGAAATAGATTTAAGGGACTAGATCTGATAGACAGAGTGCCTGATCAACTATGGACAGAGGTTCGTGACATTGTACAGGAGACAGTGATCAAGACCATCCTTATGGAAAAAAAATGCAAAAAAGCAAAATGGTTGTCTGAGGAGGCCTTACAAATAGCTGTGAAAAGAAGAGAAGTGAAAAGCAAAGGAGAAAAGGAAAGATATACCCATTTGAATGCAGAGTTCCAAAGAATAGCAAGGAGAGATAAGAAAGCCTTCCTCAGTGATCAGTGCAAAGAAATAGAGGAAAACAATAGAATGGGAAAGACTAGAGATCTCTTCAAGAAAATTAGAGACACCAAGGGAACATTTCATGCAAAGATGGACACAATAAAGGACAGAAATTATATGGACCTAACAGAAGCAGATGACTGAGTGACTTCCCTTTCACTTTTCACTTTCATGCACTGGAGAAGGAAATGGCAACCCACTCCAGTGTTCTTGCCTGGAGAATCCCAGGGACGGGGGAGCCTGGTGGGCTGCCATCTGTGGGGTCGCACAGAGTTGGACGTGACTGAAGCAACTTAGCAGCAGCAGCAGCAACAGAAGCAGAAGATATTAAGAAGAGGTGGCAAGAATACACAGAAGAACTGTACAAAAAAGATCTTCATGACCCAGATGATCACAATGGTGTGATCACTCACCTAGAGCCAGACATCCTGGACTGTGAAGTCAAGTGGGCCTTAGGAAGCATCACTACGAACAAAGCTAGTGGAGGTGATGGAATTCCAGTTGAGTTATTTCAATTCCTGAAAGATGATGCTGTGAAAGTGCTCCATTCAAAATGTCAGCAAATTTGGAAAACTCAGCAGTGGCCACAGGACTGGAAAAGGTCAGTTTTTATTCCAGTCCCAAAGACAGGCAATGCCAAAGAATGTTCAAACTATGGCACACTTGCACTCATCTCACATGCCTGCAAAGTAATTCTCAAAATTCTCCAAGCCAGGCTTCAACAATACATGAACCATGAACTTCCAGATGTTCAAGCTGGTTTTACAAAAGGCAGAGGAAACAGAGGTCAAATTGCCAACATCTGCTGAATTATTGAAAAAGCAAGAGTTCCAGAAAAACATCTATTTCTGCTTTTTTGACTACACCAAAGCCTTTGACTGTGTGGATCATAATAAACTATAGAAAATTGTTAAAGAGATGGGAATACCAGACCACCTGATCTGCCTCTTGAGAAACTCATATTTCTCAAGGTCAAGAAACTGCAGTTAGAACTGGACATGGAACAACAGACTGGTTCCAAATAGGAAAAGGAGTACATCAAGGCTGTATATTGTCATCCTGCTTATTTAACTTATATGCAGAGTACATCATGAGAAACACTGGGCTGGATGAAGCACAAGCTGGAATCAAGATTGCCGGGAGAAATATCAATAACCTCAGATACGCAAATGACTCCACCCTTATGGCAGAAAGTGAAGAAGAACTAAAAAGTCTCTTAATGAAAGTGAAAGAGGAGAGTGAAAAAGTTGGCTTAAAGCTCAACATTCAGAAAACAAAGATCATGGCATCCGGTCCCATCACTTCATGGCAAATAGTTGGGGAAACAGTGGAAAGAGTGGCAGACTTTATTTTTTGGGGGGCTCCAAAATCACTGAAGATGGTGGCTGCAGACATGAAATCAAAAGACGTTTAGTCTTTGGAGTAAGTTTTTGAGACTTTTGAGAGTCCCCTGGACTGAAAGGAGATCAAACCAGTCCATCCTAAAGGAGATCAGTTCTGAGTGTTCATTGGAAGGACTGATGTTGAAGCTGAAACTCCAATACCTTGATCACCTGATGCGAAGAACTGACTCATTTGAAAAGACACTGATGCTGGGCAAGACTGAAGGAAAGAGGAGAAGGGGATGACAGAGGATGAGATGGTTGGATGGCATCACTGTCTCAGTGGACATGAGTTTGAGTAAACTCTGGTGATGAACAGGGAGGCCTGGCGTGCTGCAGTCCATGGGGTTGTGAAGAGTCAGACACGACTGAGTGACTGAACTGAATACTATCAAATATAGTATTTGTCAACATCACTGTATCTTGTCCAGAATGAAAAACACTTGCAAATAAAACTATATATATTTAAATTATATATATATATATAATTGATATTGAGTTCACTTACTATCTGTATAATCTGCCACATGTTACTTAATCTTTTCTGTGCCTCGGATGGCTCACCTGAAAAATGGGAACAGTAGTAGCACATAACTCATAGAACTGTTCTGAGGTTCAGAGGAGCTAACCTGTGTAATCTGTTTAGCACAGTGCCTGGCATATAGTAAGTGCTCAATAAATGTTGTTGGTGCTCAGTTGCTAAGTCATGGTTGACTCTTTGTGACCCCATGCACTGCAGGCTTCCCTGTCCTTCACCATCTCTAGGAGTTTGCTCAAACTCATGTCCAATGAGTTGGTGATGCTATCCAATCATCTCATCCCCTGCTGTCCCTTTCTCCTCTTGCCCTCAATCTTTCCCAGCATCAGGGTCTTTTCCAATGAGTCAGCTCTTTGCATCAAGTGGCCAAAGTATTGGAGCTTCAGCTTCAGCATCAATCCTTCCAATGAATATTCAGGATTGATTTGCTTAACGATTGACTGGCTTGATCTTGCTGTCCAAGAGACTCTCAAGAGTCCTCTACAGTACCACAGTTCAAAAACATCAGTTCTTCAGCTCTCAGCCTTCTTTATGGTCCAGGTCTACTTATTCTAAATTCTAGTTCTGCAAATGATTAGTTGTGTGCCCTTAGGCAACTTACTTCAAGTGGTCTGTGACATTTACATTTGCATTGTACAGTTGTTTATTGTCTATCTTCTCCACTGGATATATAAATCCAGGATTACAGGGACTAGATATGAAGTATTATTAATACCTAATATACTGCTCAATAATAATTAATGAATTATATGGTGTTTATCATATTTTAGGTGCTCAAGAATGCTTTTTATTATAAATCTGTGTGTGTGTGTGTGTGTGTGTGTTAGTCACTCAGCTGTGTCTGACTCTTTGCGACCCCATGGACTGGTAGCTTACCAGGCTCCACTGTCCATGGAATTCCCCAGGCAAGGAGACCTGAGTGGGTAGCCATTCCCTTCTCCAGGGGATCTTCCCAACCCAGGGATTGAACCCGGGTCTCCTCATTGCAGGAGGATTCTTTACTGTCTGAGCCAGCAGGGAAGCCCATTATTATAATCACAACCCTTAACAGGGTTCTTAAGAGGATTAGATGAGAGAATGCAAGTGAATATGTTACAGGGTAGAGACTGCCAGCCTGTGAACTCAAAAGGGCAAGTACTTAATAAATGTGGGTTCTTATAATTGTTGCTATCACTATAAGCCTAAAATCTAGACTGGCAGAAATGCAACTGCAACTAAGTTTTCCTAGTTCCTCACTGAATATTTTGGCAATGCTATCTATCTATCTATCTATCTATCTATCTATCTATCTATCTATATACACACATACATACATATATATATGGACGGCAGAAAGTCTCAGTCCTTAATGTTAGAAAGTATTTCGCTATGCTAGTTTGCAGCTGAGGCTATTGCCTGGCAGCAAAATCTGAGGATGAGATAGTAAACTGAGAGGTCAAGGTTGATCTAATTCTTCTCACATACACTGTTTTTTTGGCTTGGACAGCATTACAATGACATCAAATAGGCTAGGTGGCCAACATTTTAAAGTAAAGAGATTTTCATAAAAGTTATCAGAATTTTGGTCTTTCTGGAAAAAATCAGAAAAGAGGCACACAAGTCTGGCATCCCCACGTGGCAACAACTCAGGGGCCTCAGAGGGGGCTCCCCCTTCTGTGGGGGTACATGGCTTTCAGTTTACAAATGATCCCTGCAGGTGTTGGGGACCCTGATTTGGAAGTAATAAGATTTAAGTCATCCCGATGTCTTTGTAGTAATCATTCTGACCCACATAAGCAACACCTTTTTGCTGAAGCAAAGATTTTTATTTCTGTTGCCTTTTTCATCATTCCTCACCTTGCTCGTGTTTTATGCAGCATCTGATAGCGAGTGTCAAGAGAAATTTAAAATTATAGCTCATTTACTCTGGTTAAACATAAGGAAGGAAAAGCAATTACCAGAGTAAAATGATGGAATTAAAGATTCTTCTTGCAACCTAGGTAGGTATTTAGTGTTTGATGAGTGCTGGAAAAGATAAATATATTTTTCAAGGAGGACTGTATCAATCTGCAATCATGAATGAAAGACTCTGAACATGATTTAGATATCAAACATATGGTTTGCAAACACAATCAATCTTTCTCTAAGCAGTCAGAGTTAGTTGACAATATACTGTACCTCTTTTTGTTTCTAAATTGGAAAATGCTTTTTTAGTGGTGAATAAATTTCCTGTACCAACAGACATTTTTTTTCTAAGGAAATATGCTACAAGATAGATGGTGCTTTAGAAGATACCACGCAGATGGTCTGTAGAAAAATCTTATAAATATAATCCCATATAAACAGAGTAAATGCATTCTTCATATGAGAATAAAATGTTAATTAGTTTAGCTTAATTACAGATTTGCTACATGCTAGAAGTTTAAATTTAATGGATTGGTGATTCAATTTGATAGATCATAAAAAATAACTATGAGCATGTTACTGGCTGTTTTGCTGACTAACTTAACACCGATGTCCCATGTATCTTTAATTCAACTCTAGCTCAAAATGTGCCTTATTCTTAAAGGAGCCCATCAGATAATCAAACATATCTAACTCATGCTAACAAAGGCTATGTACATCAAACTTTCTTTAAAACTAATCATACAGCCCTTTTACTATTTTTCACAATGTGTTCATAAGAGATAGTTACAAAGCAGTAGAGGGTTCTTTATGCAACAATGCAAATTTCAAGAATGTTGCTGTAATTTTGTTCTCAAAAATTAGAAGGAGTATGATTTTAAGGAGTGGACTGCAAGATTTTGGAATGAGTGATTTAAGGCCACTGCATGATAGAATCTCTTTCTAAGATTATGAAAGATATTAGCATGGGCTGATTAGTTGACATTTTGTTGCAGCGCTGGAGATTAGACCAGAGCAGCTTTAGGAGTACGTTTCAAAAATGATTATACTTCAGAACTTCTCTGTAGCTAGCCTACTGAGCTTTCATTGTTCATACTTGCACTAACCCAAGCTATCCCTTCCTCCTCACCTACTTATTTCTTTCTCATTCTAACAAGCATACAATTTGACATCAACAGAGATTTCAGCAAAAATAAAAAATAGAAAAGTGAATAACTTAAATACTGATATAAATTGTTTGTGCTGCTCTACCTGGTCAAGTCCTGATAGTTTTATGAAGTTTTGTTATCAAATAATTTTATGAAAGAAAACTAAACACTCATGACCAAAAAATATAGCATCACCTCAGATAGAAATAAGTATAGTAATTCTTCTATATTAACTAAGAAACACAGAGAAAAGTGGATCAAGACTATTTCCAAAAGCAAGGGCTAAGACATGATGACCTTGCTTCAATTTTAATCAAAGTTCCTGCCAGCATTGTCCTTGAATCATAAAAAAAATGATTTATGTTTATTTATGGGTGACCATGAACTGAAAGGATTTATAATCTTTCAGTTAAATTTCTTTGTCATTGAATTATTTTATACTTATAAAAACATTACATTAAAAAGAAGAACCCAACTCTATCTTCCTATGTATATTGTTTTTCACTTGAGATAGACAATTTTCATAAGATTACTTAATTTTACAAGTCTGCTGGTGAGTAATAATTGGGTTTCCCTCCTATCTCTTGTGAAAACTCATTCACAGCTTTTAAAAATTTCATTAAATTTTTTTCTAAATATCATTGACAATGTATTTGTGCAGGTATATTTTGAAAAGACTTATGAATGTACCTGTTTGTTGCACAGTAATTTTAAAATTTGCTTTGAGTACATAAATCTAAGGAGGTTGTGTCTTCATTTTTCTTTTAGAATAGAAAGTATTAGGTATTTCTGATAATTGAAAAGCTAATAATAAAAAAAATCAAGTAAAAATTATCACAGAATTCATTTTTCTTTCATTTAATATAACTACATAAGTAAATTATTTAGATGTTAGAATAATACATTTAAAATATTTTCTCATTAATGATATAGTTGTTACTGTTGTTTAATCATTAAGTTGTGTCCAACTCTTTTGCAACCCCATGAGCTATAGCCCACTAGGCTCCCTGGTTCATGGGGTTTCCCAGGCAAGAATACTGGAAGGAAATGGGTTGCCATTTCCTTCTCCAGAGGATCTTCCCAACCCAGGGATTGAACTCATCTCCTGCACTGCATGTGTATTCTTTATCACTGAGCCATATGCGAAACTTAACAAATAATATTCTAGGAGGTATATATACAAGCAAGTAATCAGTAGTCCAGTAAAATAAACATAACCTGTAGAGTAGGGAATTAGTAAGGAATTAGTAGTAGGGAATTAGTAGGGAATTGTTTTAGAGATAAACTGAAATCAAATTTGAAAGCATCTGAGAAGAGTTCTTTTTCTACTGAAAGCCTGAAGGAAATGAGGCAGATAAAAATATGAACTTCTGGGCCTAAAAGGATTTTGTTAAGGGGAACAAACAAGAGTGTTAAATGCTTTTTTGTTGTTGTTCAGTCTCTAAATCATGTTCCATGCTTTGCAACCCCATGGACTGCAGCATGCCAGGCTCTATCCTTCACTATGTCCCCAAGTTTGCTCAAATTCATGTCCACTGAGTCAGTGATGCTATCTAACCATCTTATCCTCTGCCACCCCTTTCTCCTTTTGCCTTCAATCTTTCCCAACAACAGGGTCTTCTCCAATGAGTTAGCTCTTGCATCATGTGGCCAGAGTATTGGAGCTTCAGCCTCAGCATCAGTCCTTCCAATGAATATTCAAGGTTGATTTCCTTTAGGATTGACTTGTTGGTCTTCTCACTGTCCAAGGGACTCTCAAGAGTCTCCCCCAGCACCACAATTTGAGAGCATCAGCTCTTCAGTTTCTACTTTTTCTCCTTCTATTTGCCATGAAGTGATGAGATATGATGCCATGATCTTAGATTTTTTTTAAATGCTTAACCTACATTATTAATTTACACTTCACAACAGACTAATCTACAAGGTATTATATTCTACATGTTGCTGATTGGGAAGCTACTGACAAATCAGAGATATTATATTATTTGTTCATGATTAGACACCTCCCAAGGGGCTGAGGTTGGATTTGAACCCCATAGTTTGGTCCTACACTATTTAGTCTTCTTCCTTCCCACACTTACTTCTTATGTTGAGATATTTGGGGAACTAGTATAGTGAAGGCCTTGTGTAGCAAGATGATTTATGAAGATACTCATTTGTGTTGTTTCTCTCCCTCAGCAAGCTCTTCTACTTTCTCCATCAACAGGCAGATAAATCTAGTCTCTTCACTTCCTTGTCTCAGAAGTCTCTGTGGAAGTCTAGGTTCAGAGATGCTTCTAGGCCTACTGAAGCCTCTGAAGTCCAACAGATCGAGAGGATGAAAAGCACAGGACAGCCTGGCCATGAAGTCATAAGTTACACCAGCTCCCATCTTTAGCTCCAGCGGAAGGCTGCTAGGCTTTTCTCTGCACCACCTTGAGTTCAGAAAAGCCACGTTCCTTTCCATATTCCCCCACTATTTTGGAGGCTTTTAGAGAGAGGAAGAGGTTTCCTAGCTGGTTCAGTGGTAAAGAATCTGCCTGTCAATGCAGGAGAATGCAGGAGATATATGGGACATGGGTTCAATCTGTGGTTTGGGAAGATCCCCTGGAGAAGGAAATGGGAATCCACTCCAGTATTCTTGCTAGGAGAATTCCTTGGACAGAGGAGCCTGGTGGGCTACAGTCCATGGGGTTGCAAAAGAGTCAGACATGACTGAGAGACTAAAAAACAAGAGAGAGGAAGAGAAAAAAAAAAAAAAGGACAGAGTATGAATTCATTTTCTATTGCTTCCATAACATATTACCATAAGTTTAGTAACTTAAAGTAACACTATATCTAATCCGGTTCTGAGGCCAGATGTCAGACAGGGCCTCTCTAGGCTAACATCAGTGTCAGTCGGACTGTATTCCTTGCTGGATGCTCTAGAGGAATATTTGTTTTCTTGCTCATTCAGGTTGCAGTCAGAATTCAGTTCTTTGTATTCATAGGACTGAGGTCTCCATCCCCTTTCTGGCTGAAAACTAAGTTATTCAGGACCTCTAGATGCAGCCAGAAATCCTTGGCCCCGTTTCTCCACTTTCAAAGCTTCAAGAAAGAAAGAAAAGAAAGAAAGTGAAGTCGCTCGGTCGTGTCTGACTCTTTGCAACCCCATGGACTGCAGCCTACCAGGCTCTTCTGTCCATGGGATTTTCCAGGCAAGAGTACTGGAGTGGGTTGCCATTTCTTTTTCCAGGGGACCTTCCTGACACTGGGATCGAACCCTGGTCTCCCGCCTTGTAGGCAGACGCTTTTACCATCTAAGCCACCAGGGAAGTCCCAGAGCTTCAACTGTAGGTTAAATCTTGTATTTTAAACCTGTCCTGCCTCTTATTCCATCATATCTGTCTGGTAAAATTTACTGGCTTCCTCTTCTTACTTATGTGGGCCTACTTTTAAGGGCCCATGTTATTACCTTTGGCCCCTCTGAATAAAAGAGTTTAATCTCCCTATTTTAATGTTTATAATCTTAATTCCATGGAAAGATCCTTTTGCCATGTAATATAAATATTCACAGCTTCCAGGAATTAGGGCATCAACATCTTTAGGGATCATTATTCTGCCTACCACAGGGTATTTTACCTTAATATAGTTTAAATTACTGTACAGGTCCATAGTTACTGTGTTCTACTAAGCCTACTTTTTCTTCTTATGTTGGAGGAGGGCAATCATGAGGAAAATTAATCATCTCTGAAAAAGATGAAGTGATGAAGCCCATTTTCTTTCTGTATTTGAATGCACATCTGAATTGTGATTCCATTACTTTAGAACAGAGAAATAGTTTTTAAACAGATTAATCTTGCAAAATATGGACCTTCTAACTCATATGCTCTATTTGCTACTGCTGAAAAATAATTCTAATTTTAAAAGGCTATGTTGGCTTTAAAAATAAGTTTATAATAGAAATGATTGCTTCTCATAGTACCATAACTATAGGCATTATTATACTATAAATATTATTGCCATGAGACCAACACATGCTCCTACAGCCTTAAATAATACATGGGTCTTTCAGAGTTTCCAGACGTTGAGAAACAATACTTGATGGTTGTAATTTTGGGTCTTCCAAAGCTGGCTGAAGTTCTAGGGTTGTTGTCCTGACTGATGATCAATTACCAGAAGTGTAGCTGGCTTCACAGAATTCCCCTGATAGTTCACATTAGTTATTAATATTCTATGATTTAGACATCTCTTTGAGCATTTCCAATAACACAGTTCCCAGAATAATGGACCCTCTCCCCAGATCCTTTAGACTAAATCCATTGAATACTAACCTATCTTATTGAGGCCTAATTGCAATATCCCATTTTGAATTCTAAGCAATGGAATTGGGCTAAAGGGAACAAGTCCATTAATGATGTGATTGAGATCATTTCAGTGGCAAGTATCTAGTAGACTCAGGAACTGAGACCTTGTCTGAGCATCTACCAATAACCAGGGCCTAATGGGGAAATCGGAGAAGGCAATGGCAGCCCACTCCAGTACTCTTGCCTGGGAACTCCCATGAATGGAGGAGCCTGGTGGGCTACAGTCCGTGGGGTCATGAGAAGTCGGACACGACTGAGGAACTTCACTTTCCCTTTTCACTTTCATGCATTGGAGAAGTAATGGCAACCCACTCCAGTGTTCTTGCCTGGAGAATCCCAGGATGAAGGAGCTGGTGGGCTGACGTCTATGGGGTCGCAGAGTCGGACACGACTGACGTGACTTAGCAGCAGCAGCGGCAATGGGGAAGTAAATTTGGGAGAGGCCTGGGGAATTCTGGTGGGTGGAGATTTTTGGATCTGGGTGTCATGGCTTTGCCTTTGTGTGCAGTTTTGCTTTGGGTACTTTAATCTTTGTATTTCACTTTCCTCACTGCTGTTTCATGATTGTGCACTCTCTAAAAACCGCTCATAGTTTATAAGCATTAATGAAGACTTTTTATGTCTTTATGTGTTGTGTGTCCTTGTGCTTAGTCAGTCAGTCATGTCCAACTCTTTGTGACCCTTTGGATTGTAGCCTGCCAAACTCCTCCGTCCATGGGATTTCTTATGCAAGAATGCTGGAGTGTGTAGACATTTTCCTCCTCCAGGGGGTCTTCCCAATCCAGGGATAGAATCTGCATCTCCTGTGTCTCCTGCATTGCATGTGGATCCTTTACCTGCAGAGCCAAACTCTATTTAAATTTCTGTGCAAAGTGAACCGGTTGAACTTAGCTAAGGAATAAAAGTAAGGGAGGAAGAAGATTTCGAGGGAAAGAGTGCCCAATAACTGAAACTCTGAAAACTGTAATTACAAACATTTTGGACACAATGGGACAGAAACCATGAAATTGAGCCTCTGTTATATAAATGGAGGGCAGGACCCAGTGAGTATGAGCAAAGGTAAGACAAAGTGAGGAGGGGGAGGTGGTGATGCTTAAGAGTTAGAGGAAATCTTCCCAAGTCAATCAAACAGCTCCAGGTTCAGAGATTGTCTCAACTCCTGACAATATAACTCTTAGAATGGGAAACATTGTTTTAATTCACAATTTCAACAATGCAGGAAGTCATTATTCAAATTTTCCTGTAGGGTCAAGAACTCAAGAGGTTGACTTCAAACTATAAAGCATTTTAAACTCCTTTTGCAGGCTTAAAGTGTTCTATACCTACATATGTTTTGGCAGATATACTTGACTACATAGACACAATTTGTATATAATTCCATTCCCAAAAGGCATGGAAGAGGCAATGCATCTTATACTCAATTGCCACCAAAGAGCACAAAGATGAATGTTTAAGTCCAGACACTGACACATCCCTCTAAATTTTCAAAGCATGGCTTGCGGTCTCAGCCCCTTGACTCCCATTCCCTGTAATGGAAATCAGGTGGCAAAACCCTAATGCAAACTCCTTGGAAATCTAGAAGACGGCATAATGATGTTCTTTGTTTTGCTATGGAAACATTTATATGGGACACAGGTTCAACTGTCCATGAAATGATGCACTAATCTCCAGAGTTCACAATGTAATTTGGAGTATATTTTCTTCTCCATGTGCATGCAATTGTGAAGGTAATTGCCACCCTGAAGGTAAAGAATGCCAAGTGTCCCTCATGTAACACACAGCTACATTCTGAACGATCTCAGAGCCAGACATTCACAGTAGGCATGCAAAGAAAAAGTCCACGGAACTTGTGTGCATCTTCATGTTTTGTACGCAGTCTCTCTGGAGAACACCTGATCTTTCCTTGATAAGGTTTGTTGGTTTTCATAAACTAGTTTGTTGTGAATAATCAGTTCAATTTCTGGCCTGAATAATATCATTGATTTAATATGATAAACCAAGAAACAGTTCTCTTGCTTCTCAAATTTATAAATTTTATTCAGATCCCATAGATGTTTAAAATCTGAAAATTAAACCAGCTTAAAGATAAAAGTGCAGACTTCAGAAAAAGCAAGGGATATATTAAAAGCAATGTCAGCACCTCAGCTGTTCTTAGATCAGGCTGAGACCACAAGCTACAGGCTAATCTATTATGTTCAGGAAGCATAATAACTCTCTTAATTTCTTTGTAAACTATGAATATTTTTAGAAATTAAAATAATTTAATTTTTGATAAAAATCAGGTGCCTACATTTTAAATGACTAATATATGATCACGTTACTTAATTGTAGAAAAAATATAATAAGTATTTTAAATCATTGTATCTAATCACTTTATGAGAAGTCTATTGTAACTTAACTGTTCTGCGATAGCACTTATGGACGCAAAGTTTTATATTTTTTCTTGTTTTAAAGTATCACTCTTTTTACCTCTTCTGAACCTGACTAGGCAGTTCTCAAGGGATGTAAAAGAAATGTAAGATGTACTTCTTCCCCATAGCATCCAGCATAGAGTAGAGTTCATTACAGGAGCTCAATAAATACTGTGCATGTATTGATTGATTGTCAGCATTCTGCTTTGTGACTCCTTTTAATATCTCAGATGCTGAAAGGTCATTATCATAATCATCATAAACCTCATTTATCTGTTCATGACTTCGTTCTGGGTGCTACATAAAATGCAGCAGTGAGTTCTAAAAGTACAAGAATAACTGAAAGCATGTTCACTGACCCACTAATTGGGAAACACGGCACGGGTTGGAGGATTCACCCATACACTTAAAATTTATTGGATGTATATATAACTCACTTCTAATAATTTGAAACATTTTATAGCAAAAAGTGATAAAGTTATAAAAATATCAGCACTAAAGTAAGAAATGCGTAGAAAGGTGAGAAAGTGAAGGTTTGGCTGTGAATTTCTCTACTGTCCTGGCAATAAGAGGAATATCCTAGGCCAACCTCAATTTGACACTTTGGACTGAATAATTCTGTATTGCAGGGCTGTGCATTGCTGTCTGTTCAGCAGCATCTCTGGTCTCTAATCACCAGATGCCTGTGGTACCCCCTTCTCTCTCCTTGTGTTGTGACAACTGAAAAATGTCTCCAGAAATGGCCTTCAATTTGAGAATCACTAACCTAAGTGATCTAATCCTCTTTATAAGGATGGAGAGAGCAACCTAGTTCTATGGGGGTTGGGATATAAGAGAGCAATACAATTATTTTCTGACACTAATTTCTAAAGTAAATTTCAATAAACCATGAGTGATTTGATCTATAGTGTCCTCAATAACACTGGCTAATATTTCTTGAGACTTTAAGCCAGCTGCTGAAATTGGCATTGTATACCCATGACCTATGAGATGGGTAGTATTCAGAACTTTATAGATAAATAAATTGAGGCTCACCAAAATTAAGCAATTTACTCAAGGTCATAGTGTGAGTTGCAGAGTTAGGATTCAAACCCAAGCAATTTGAGCAGAAAGCCACCACTCAAAGTTACCAACGACAGTCTTATGGAAAGGTGAAGCAATATAATACTGCTGACTTTTGTCTAGCTCTTCTGTAAAAGGAGAGGACAGAAAAATCAAGCACAAACTAGGAAGAGCAATGAACAGCTCCTCCAGAGGCTATCTGCAGTATCCACTGTCTTCACAAGTGGCTGACTGATAGCTGTCTATAGTGTATACTGGTGATAATTGCTGATGATGCTGAGTTGGAGTAGCAGTGAGGGAGCTGCCCTAAACTTCATGTGATGCCTTTCTCTAATTGTCAAAACCTGTGAGTGATGAGACTTTTTATTTGAAGTATCTTGGCACTTAACTTTCTTTCTTTCAGAGATTTTAATAATATGTTGTATCACACTGCAGAGAGAGAAGGAATCTGGAAAAGACCCTGAAATTATATCAACCTGGTACAGAAAACTGCAGCTGTGTAACTGGACAACTATTTGGCCTCTCTTATCTGAAAATGGGTATATGAGTATCACACACACACACATACCTACACACACACACATAGACACACACACACACATATATATAATGGGCTTCCCAGGTGGTTCAGTGATAAAGAGTCCATCTGCCTAACAGGAGACATGAAAGATTTGATCCCTGGGTTGGGAAGACCCCCTGGAGAAGGAAATGCATCCCACTCCAGTATTCTTGCCTGGTGAGTCCCATGAACAGAGGAGCCCGGCAGGCTACAGTCCACGGGGTCTCAAGAGTCTGACATGACTTAGTGACTAAACAACAACAAAATGAAATATAATATATGAAGTAAGTGTATAATGTATTTATTTGTAGGAATGTTATAAGAATTACCGATTTAGGTAATAAAAAGTATTTCTTAAAATGCTAAATTGTGAAAATGCCTATATAGTACTAATACTCTTTTTTATGTGTTATTTGCTATATTTGCTCTGGGAAATTTGTGTAACTTAGTATAAAAAAAAGAAGTAGTGGTAATACCAGTGATTTCCAGGGCCTTTTTTTTTTTTTTCTGGGAAAACATATACTATCCAATGCTGTATTTCCTCAGGTAGAAATAAGTTTTTAGGTTTTGTTGACTTATTAAATGTCATCCTTGGTGGCAAATTCCCTTTGGCACTACTTTATCAGATACTGAACTCCTCCTCCCCACCTCCGCTGGCCCACAAGACACACTTTCTCACTTTTCGTTCCTAATTATTAGACTCCTGAACAGAATCAAATGATGACTCAGTGATTAGAAAGATTTATGCTGACTTGCTGAATACCCAATACATGCATAATGTTTGACTGATTGATAGTTAGTTCCCTTTCTTAGCCATCAATTTTTTGGTAATTTAGTGACTTATGCAATCTATCCAGAGAATCCCATTAGATACTGAGTTCTAAGCTGAGTCAAGCATAAACATATATATTGTGGAACGTGTTTTTAAGATATCTATTTCTAATCTCACATAGGTTAGGTATTTAACCCAACTCAGCAAGTATTTTGAGTATCTACATAGGCAATGCAGGAAATATAAGATCTGATTTAGCTACTCAACAAATTGACAATTGCTAGAGTAGACAAGATACATGTGACAGACTTGGAACATGCTAGAGGAATTCAGAAAAGGGGGAGCAAGGGACTATCCTGGTGGCTCAATGGTGTAGAATCTGCCTGGTAATGCAGGCGATCCGGGCTAGACCTCTGATCTAGGAAGATCCCACATGCGGTGGTGCCCTTGGGCCACAAGTATTGAGCCTGTGCTTTAGAGATTGGGGACCACAACTACTGAAGCTTACATAGAGCTGTGCCCTGCAAAATGAGAAGACACCACAATGAGAAGCCCCTCCACAACTAGAGAGTAGCCCCCTTTCACCACAATTAGAGAAAAGCCAGTGCAGCAATGAAGATCCCGCAGAGTCAAAAACATTAATAAATAAATAAATAAAATTATTTAAAAAGAAGAAAAAGGAGAGCAAAAGCAATCTGGAGACACTGTGAGAGGTAGAGTTGCTAATATACATCTCTTCAAGAAATTTAAGCAATATACACACAATGATATGATATTTATATCTCACATCCTCACATACAACACTCATATACTCAAATTTGTATATATATTTGTTGTTTGTTTTAAAAAATGAGATTATTTAAATTTTTTCCATGGGTATACTGCTATTATGGTGTATATAGATCATTTTCATTACTTAAAAATACAAATAAAAGTGTGAAAATTAGTTAAAAATGTGAATCACACAATATGAATGTGCCATAATTTAAATATTCACCTTTGATCTTCAGTTTAAGTGGGTTTCAAATTTCTTCTCCTATGAAGACTATTACAAAGAACATTCTTATTTTTCCACGCAAGCAATTCTGTAGGATGTGGTTCTAAAGTGGAATCCCTGGTTCAAATGATACCCATATTTAAAAAGCATTACTGGATTTATAAGTTAGTCTCTGAAAAGTTACCCCAGTTTATAGCTCTTTGGAGACAGAGTACTTTCCCCTACACCTGCATAAAATCAGTCTTTTTTATTTTTACCAATCTAGTCAGTGAAAAAGGATACCTCCTCTTTCAAGAATGAGATTTTTAAAATTTGAATGACAGGTAAGAAACCGAAGCCAGGAAAATTCCTTTAGGAAACTATTATTCTAATATGACAAAATTAATCATGAGAGTGAGGAGATAGGCTATTTTGAAGCAGAGCAGTCACACCAGGAAATAGAATTAAAATAGGTTAGGAACAGGTGTGTTAGAGAATGACATGCCCATGAAAATGAAGCGCAAAATTTGCCAGTGTTTGATCAGAAAAGCACTCTTAAAAATTATTCTCACTGAAAAAGAGATTCGTAGGTCTTTCCCCTAATTTTGTCCTTTCCCCTAGGGTTTTCTCCTATTCTGATTCCACCTTTTACCAACTGTACTTTTTCTCCAGGAGGATCCTTTGTATCTTTTGTGCCAAAATTACACCAAAATAGAATTTCTTACCATTTGAAAGACAGTGCAGATCTGAGTTCGAGTGTTAGCAGTAGGGAAGAAGAGGGAGGCTGTATACTAGAGGTCTCTGAGAATATATGATAAAAATGACTGGTTGGCTATTGACTGTGGATTGTGAAAATAAAAGCTGTCTTGGTTACTGGCCTAAGTGACTAGAACAGTCTTGCTGAGGTTTTGAGAAGACAATAGGAGAAGGAAGTCTGTGGAGGAAGTTAATTCAATTTGAGGCATTGTTCACTTTGAGGTGCTCCTGGTTCTGGGGTATCCACTAGGTGATATTTTGGAAATTCTGGTCTGCATTTCAGGAAATCAGTCATACTGAAGTCATACCTGAAGTTATTTACCTGGGCATGGACATTAAGAGGAAGCAAAGAGAGCCAAGTGAAAAATTTAGAAGTATCTCCCATTAATCGGTAGGCAGAGGGAGCAGAACTGGGCTATGTAAGAAAGATGGTCAGGTAACGAGAATCCCAGGAGAATGGGGAAGATGAATTCTTTCTTTCTTCAGCTTTATTGGTATATTACTGACAATTAAAAGTTGTAAACCTGGTCATTTTAATATGTGTATATTTTGAAATGATCACTATAATCATGCTAATTAACATATCCATCACTCATAATTACTGCTTTCTTTCTTTCTCCCTTTTTCCTTTCTTCTTGCCCTTCCTCTTCCCTCCTTCCCTCTCTTTCTTTCTTTCCTGCTTCTCTGTCAAGAACATTTAAGATATATTCTCTTAACAAATATCAAATGTACAGTATTTTAAACTATGGTCACAATGCTGTACATTAGATCTCAAGAATTTATATAATTAGCTCGCATAATTGAAATTTTGTACCCGTTAACCAACATCTCCCTATGGCTCCCTCTGCCCAGCTCCTGGCAGTCACCATTCGGTACTCTCCTCCTATAAGTTGGACTGCTTTAGATTCTACATATAAGTGAGATTGCACAATATTTGTCTTTATCTGACTTATTGCACTTAGCACAATGTCCTCTAGGTTTATCCATGTTGCTTCAAGTGAAAAATGTTCCTTATTTTTAAAGGCAGAATAATATACCAGTGTGTGGGTATATGTGTGCATGTGTATAAAATTTTCTTTATCCACTGAAGGTGAATATTTTGTGAATCCAAGATATGAGAAGAAGCCATATTAAAAAAACTGCTGAGATCTTATAAAGTGACAATATAGGATGTCATTGCAATCTCCTGCGAGTGGTATTTAAAGAGACTGAGTTTAAAGTAGAGTTCCAATTGCTCTAGATCAATACAGTAGTAGGAAAAAACTTTTCAAAAGTTTAGCAGTAAAGGAAAAAGAACAAAAATAATTTTTATCCCTACAAACAACACATTTGATCATTTGAAGGAAACGAATATTACTTTTTAATCAATATTTTTCTGTGCATAGTGCTCTATAATTACATTTGTTTATGTCTTTTCCTTTTTTTTTGAACTTTGAGGGCAAAAAATTGAGTAATAATAATGGTACTTAACACACTTCTCTTTTTTCACAGTATTAGTTTACTTTATTTTGTTCCTATTATTCCTGACCTTAACATGTGCACCTCTCATTATGCCCTAACAGTATATGAGTGGCCCTCACACAAAACACTTCAAAAATGTCTCTGAATATGTATATGTTCTAAAAGATGCTTATTTTTGTATATATAGCTTTAATTTACATAAAAATAATATCATGTTGCCAATATTGCTTTATCTTATTTTCATCACTCATTTTCTTTTCAAAATTTTAGGATCTGTCCTTGATAGGGGAAAGAAAAACCTCTTGTTAATTTCTTCTAACATCTCCAGAATATTTCATATTATACATCTCCAACATTTTACATGTCTACTCTTTCCATGATGGAGATATAAGTTGGTTCCACCATCTTGCCATTACAAAGACCCTGGCAATGAACATTTCAACATCTTTCCCCTTGTGGAATTACACAGGAGTGACTTGGGGGTACATACATGGGAATGGGGTTGCTGGGTCATTAGGTATTTGCATTTAATTTTGTTAGCCATTTCCTTATTGTTCTTCAGAATGGCTGCATCAGTTTACATTCCCAGCATGACAGTGTTTGTTTGCCCACATCTTCAATAAAACTTGACATATCTCACTATGTGATATTTGTCATTTCATTGACATAAGGAGGTATGTCATTCTTCTATTTTATTTTACATTATTCATTCAATTCATGAGAAATTTTTAATAAATTTTTAGTCATTCATATTTCATTTTCTCTGATTTATGTATTAATTTCCTTTTTTTTCTACCATATTTTCAATCTTTTTCTTGTTTCTTTTAAGACTTCTTTAATGTACTAGATAAATTCTAACTGGTTTTTATTTTTAACTTTTATTTTGGAATACTTTCTTATTTACAGAAAAGTTGCAAATACAATACAGACAGTTCCAATATACATATCACCTCATTTTCCCCAGTGTTAACATCTTATATTAATGAAAACTAAAAATTTCCTAGTTTGTGTTAAAAAAGTTTTGTTGGGATATAACTTACGTGCTACACAAATCTCTATAGATTTGTTTATTATGGATGTTTCATATAAATGAAATCATAAATTTATTTTTGTCACTAGGTTCTTTCACTTAGCATGCTATTATTGAAGTTCACCCATATTGTAATGTATATCACTATTAATTCTTTTTTTAGTACCAAATAATATTCCACTGTATGGAATTTTCTTTATTCATTCATCAGTTGTTGGACAAATTTGGATTCTTTCCACTTTTAGCCTATTATGAATAGCACTACTATGAACATTTATGTATCCATATATAAGCTTTTATGGGACTGTATGTTTTCATTCTTTGGGTATATACATAGAAGTAGAATTGCTGGATAATATAATAACTCAGTGTCTAGCATTCTGAAGTATTATCAAATAGTTTTGCAAAGCAGCTGCACAATTTACATTTCCACCAGCAAGGTTTGAGGGGTCCAGTTTGTCCATATCATTGCCAACACACTATTACCTATATTTTAAGTTATAACTATCTTAGTGGCTATGAAGTAGCATCTTGTTATGGTTTTGATTTATTATTTTTCCCTTTAGAGAATGTCTCTTAAAATCGTTACCCAATTTTAAATTGAATTATTTTCCTTTTTACTGTTATATGTTCTTTATATATTCTGGGTACAAGTCCCTTATCAGTTATATGATTTGCAAATATTTTCTCCCATTCTGTGGGCTATGTATTCACTTTATTGCTGGTATCCTTTGAAAAAAAGTTTTAATTGTATGGAGTCCATTTTCTTTTTTTCACTTGCATTTTTGTTTTCATATCTAAGAAAGTGTTGTCTAACTCAAAGTCATGAAGATTGACTCCATTGTTTTTTGTAAAAGTTTTATAGTTTTAACTCTTACATCTAGATTGATAATCCATTTTAAGTACAGTTTTATGTATATTATGAATAAGCAGTCCAACTTTACTCTTCTGCCTGTGGATATTCAGTTGTCCCAGCACTATTTGTGGAAAGGCTGTTCTTTCCCCTTTGAATCGTCTTAGTTTCTAATTAGTTGACAGTCTAAGTATTGCTTTTCCAGTCTATTTTGTTGTTACTTTTCTTTATGATGTCATTTCTGAATAGAATACTTATTATTTATGCAATCAAAAACATCAATGTCCTACCTTATAATGTTGGCTTAGTCCAGTTCAAATCAGTCGCTCAGTTGTGTCCAACTCTTTGCAACCCCATGGACTGTAGCACACCAGGGTTCCCTGTTCATTACCAATGTCTCCTTCTCCTCCTGCCCTCAACCTTTCCCAGCATCAGGGTCTTTCCCAAAGAGTCAGTTATTCACATCAGGTGGCCAAAGTATTGGAGTTTCAGCTTCAGCATCAGTCCTTCCAATGAATATTTAGGACTGATTTCCTTTAGGATGGACTGGTTGGATCTCCTTGCTGTCAAGGGACTCTCAAGAGTCTTCTCCAACACCACAATTCAAAAGCATTAATTCTTTGGTGCTCAACTTTCTTCATAGTCCAACTCTCACATCCATACATGATCCCTGGAAAAACCACAGCTTTGACTAGAGGGATTTTTGTTGGCAAAATAATGTCTCTGCTTTTTAATATACTGTCTAGGTTTCTCATAGCTTTTCTTCCAAGGAGCAAGCGTCTTTTAATTTTACAACTGCAGTCACCATCTACAATGATTTTGGAGCCCAAGAAAATAATGTCTGTCACTATTTCCACTGTTTCCCCATCAATTTGCCATGAAGTGACGGGACCATATGCCATGATCTTTGTTTTTTGAATGTCGAGTTTTAAGCCAGCTTTTTCACTCTCCTCTTTCGCTTTCATCAAGAGGATCTTTAGTTTTTGGCTATTGAAGAGTTTTTTTTTCCATTTTCAAGGTTACAAAAAATATTTTTCTATAATTTTGTATATTGAAAGTTAAAGTGAAAACCTCTCAGTTGTGTCTGCCTCTTTGCGACCCCATGGACTATACAGTTGTTGGAATTCTCCAGGCCAGAAGACTGAAGTGTGAAACTGTTCCCTTCTGCAGGGGATCTTCCCAATGCAGGGACTGAACCCAGGTCTCCTGCATTGCAGATAGATTCTTTACCAGCTGAGCCACAACAGAAGCCCCTTTGTATATTAGATCTATACTTTTACTTTACATATTTAGAGTTTTAATCTACCTGCAACATGTATTTATATGTGATATAAATACCTCCAACATTATTTTCTTCGGATGGTAAGGCAGTTATGAAACAATCTATCCTTTCATCACTGGGAGGTTGACCTCTCTTCAAATTTCTAATCAAAAGCTGAAGAAATTTATAAAGTTGTGTCAAGATAGAATAATGGAGCACATAGATTTTACGGACAAGGTAGATGAGCAAACTTTTACAGTGGTGCATCACTGAGAAAGGTTTCCTGTAAAGGGAATTTTGCTAAGAGAAATTTAAATCAAAGGTATTTTTACATTGGTGTTTCTTTTCCTGAATTACCAAGCAATACTGCAACAACTGAAGTAATAACAAACCCAGTATTATTGAAGGCACCCTCAAAGTACATGGTTCAAGGCCCTTACAAGAGTATATAATAGTCTTAGATTTTGCCTTTATGGTTTTCTTTCCCCAAAGGTTTTCCTTGTTATGCACCAGACAAGCCACAGTGATGTCATGCCACTCATCCAGAAAGATAATATAATCCAAGGAGGGAACTTAAAGTGTACCCATGTATCTTTGATGTACACTTTGGAGCCATTATATTCTGTCTTATTAAGTCATTTAAATATTTTATGTAATATATTACGGTCTAGTAGATGTTACTTTAGATCTGGCTTAATCTCTGGACATTGCTGATAATCTTTAAAAAACCATATTAAAAATGAAACTTCAAATTCCTTAAAATTTAGCAATATAAAGTACTTTTAACTATTTTTTTCCTTTCTTGATTACATTTATTCAAACATAAATAAAAGCTGATTTGTACAACATTCCAATGAGGCTAATATTTTCAATTTTACTTCCTGTGTTTATAACTTTACTCTCACTAAATAGATAATTAATCTGTGTTCTATTATTTCAGTATGGTATATAGCGGAGTTTTTATAGCTATTCTTATTTATCTTCTAGTCAAAGGATAGTGTGAGATCAAGATTTAATAAACTTAGTATCTGAACTATTTCACATGTTGTAGCTCCTAAATCTTTATCATTTAGGACTATCCTGTTCTTCAGATTGAAGTTTCTTGAGGAAAAGAATATAGATTTAATTAGAGCAATTAATGAGATACTTACAACTTACTGGGTGTTCATTGGAAGGACTGATGTTGAAGCTGACAACTCCAATACTTTGGCTACCTGATGTGAAGAGCTGACTCATATGAAAAGATCCTGATGCTGGGAAAGATTGAGGGTAGGAGGAGAAGGGGATGACAGAGGATGAGATGGTTGGATGGTATCACTGACTCAATGGACATGAGTTTGGGTAAACTCTGGGAGTTGGTGATGGACAGGGAGGCCTGGCGTGCTGCGATTCATGGGGTCGCAAAGAGTCGGACACGACTGAGCGACTGAACTGAACTGACATTAAAAAATGATTTACATTTAAAACAGACTTTTTGTGTAGAAATATATAAAATGCCGGTCCTACTGAATGAACTGTGTGCTACATCACGCTCAAGATCTATAGACCACCTCTCCCATGATGACCGTTGCCACTTAGTCACTAAGTCGTGTCCAACTCTTTTGTGACCCCACGGACTGTAGCCCACCAGACTCCTCTGTCCATGGGATTTCCCAGGCAAAAACACTGGATTGGGTTACCATTTCCTTCTCCAGGGGATCTTCCTGAGCCAGGGATCGAACTCACATCTCCAGAATTGGCAGGTGGATTCTTTACCACTGAGCCACAAGGGAGGCCTTCCCATGATAGTTATTGGCTCAATTTGTTGCCATCTTGCACTTTATTTTCCTTTCACCCATTGTATTGTATTATATTGTTTTTCGAGTTTACATATTTGGGAGACTTTCTGTTCAAGTGATAATTAATTTTAATGGCAAAATATTTCTGGCGGTTACATGTAATTGTTTAAAGTGTAGATAAAATAGGACCTTAAAAAGTGAATTTTAACTAGGAGAAAATAATTCAATTGCCTAGGTTATTAAATTTGCAAGACAGGAAAAACTTCCCAGAAATGTGTAAAAACTAGGGCCATGAATAAATTTTGTTTGAGAAAAACTGTGCTAATTCTATTTGCAAATATTTCTCCCATTCAGTAGATTGTTTTTTCATTTTGTTGATGGTTTACTTTGCTACGCAAAAGCTTTTAAACTTAATTAGGTTCCCTTTGTTTACTTTTTCCTTTATTTCCTTTACTTTGGGAAATGGATCCAACAAAATGTTGCTGTGATTTATGTCAAAGAGTGTTCTACCTATGTTTCCCTCTAGGAGTTTTATAGTATCTGGCTTTTTAATTAGGTCTTTAATCCAATATGAGTGTACTTTTTTATATGGTGCTAGAGAATGTTCATTTCATTCTTTTACATGCAGCTGTCCAATTTTCCAAGTACCATTTATTGAAGAGACTATCTTTCTCCATTGAGTATTTTTGCATCCTTTGTTATACAGTAATTGACCGTAAGTGTGTGGGTTTATTTCTGGGCTCTCTGTCCTATTACATTGATCTATGTGTCTGTTTTTGTGCCACTAGCATACTGTTTTGACTACTGAAACTTTGTAGTATAAAGTCAGGGACCTTGATTCCTCCAGTTCCATTCTTTTTTCTAGAGATTGTTTTGGCTATTAGCGGTAATTTGTGTTTCAATATAAATTTTAGAATTATTTGCTCAATATCATTGGTAGTTTGATAGGGATTGCACTGAATCTGTAGATTGCCTTGGGTAGTATGGTCATTTTAACAATTCTTCCACTCAAGTAATATGGTATATCATTTTTTTTTCATTTGTTTGTACTATCTTTGATTTCTTTCATCACTGTCTTTTAGTTTTTGGAGAACAGATCTTTTGCCTTCTTAGGTAGGTTTATACCTTGATATTTTATTCTTTTTGATTTGATGGTAAATGGGACTGTTTCCTTAATTTCTCTTTCTGATATTTTGTTGTTAAAATATAGAAATGAAACAGATATCTGTAATTAGTTTTGTGTCCTGCAACTTGACTGAATTCATTGATGAGCTCTAGTAGTCTTCTGGTAGTGTTTTATAGGATTTTCTATGTATAGCATCATTTCATCTGCAAACAGTGACAGTTTCACTTCTTCTCTTCCAATTTAGATTTATTTTTTTCTTTTTCGATTGCTGTGACTAGGACTTCTAAAACTATGTTGAATAAAAGTGACAAGAGTGGGCATCTTTGCCTTGTTTCTGATCTTAGAAGGAATGCTCCAGCTTTTCACCATTGAATATATGATGTTAGCTGTGGGTTTGTCATATACAGCCCTTGCAAGTTGAAGTATGTTCCCTCTATGTCCACTTCCTGGAGAGTTTTCATTGTAAATAAACATTGAATTTTATCAAAAGCTTTGTCAAAATTCTAAAATCTCTCAGTTCAGTGACTATAAAACTTTACATTAGAAAAAGGCTAGTTAATAATTTTATTAGAATAGAGATTAACAAAATAACAAAACACAAGCAGTGTTTCAACTTCTTAGAAATTTGTTAATATGAATTTTTCACTTTAAAAGTCCACAATTGGAGTAAACATTGCATTTTTTTGGATGAATACTCTGTGGGAAAATGATCCATGGAATATCAATTTCGGAAGTGCTGCACTAGAGGTATCAGCGCTGATGACAGCACTGAGACAGGAATGCCCACAAACGTCACTTACAAAATACATGGTTTAGATTAATAAAGGCAAGAAAGCAGGGAAAAAGTGTAACTATTACATAAACTCACATCTTCCTAATTCTAAAGTGTATGTTCATAAACACTGTTCTTAACCACTGCTGTGGTGAGAAATCAACAGCTTTTTCTGCATCATGATCATTGTAATGACCGTCATTACCAAAATATAACACACAATTCTACAACTTCCTAGAAAACAAGTGAAGTGAGTAACTATTAGAAGTAATAAGAGAGTTCGGTAAATTGCATAATTACAAAATAAATAGAGACAATTTAATAAATAGCCAACTCAAAAATAATAGGAAAAAATCATGTTCACAACAGCACCCAAAATTTAAGCAACCTAGAATAAAGTCAATAATAATATTCAGGAACTATATGAATAAGACTTCCAAATTTCACTGAAGAGCATAAGAAAAGAATTGAATAAATGCATAGTGCCATTGAAAATTTTATAGATATCAATTTCTCCAAAATTAACATATACATTTTATGTTTCCGTAATTAGTGTTACATTAAAATTAATTTTGGAATTTTAAAATTGATTTTTAAATTGAATGTAAAAAATAATATAGTACTAGATGTCCTAGCCAGAGCAATTAGGCAAGAAAAAGATTAAAAAGGCATCCAAATAGGAAAGAAATAAGTAAAATTATCTATTTTTGCAGATAACAGGATATTATATAGAGAAAACCCTGATGACTGTCAAAAAACTGTCATAATAGTCAATAAATTTAGTAATGGTATAGGATACAAAATCAATATGTAAAAATAAGTTGCATTTCTACATGCCAAAAATGAACTATTACAAAGAGAAATTTAAAAAATACCATTTACAATAGCATCAAAAAGAGTAAAATACTTGGCAATAAATTTAAAAATGAAAGATCTGTACACTGAAAACTGTACAAATGAAATGACACTAATGAAAGAAACTGAAGCTACAAATAAATAGAAAGATGCTCTGTGCTCATGGATTGGAAGAATTAACATTGTTAAAATCTCATACTATCCAAAGTGATCTACAAATCGGTGAAATACCTATCAAAATTCCAAAGCAATTTTCAAAGATATAGAAGAAACAATCTCAAAATCTGTATTAAACCATAAAAGACCACAATTAGTCAAGGAAATCTTGAGAAAGAAAAACAAAGCTGAAGACATCACACTTCCTGATTTAAAACTATACTACAAAGCTGCCATAATCAAACATGTTACTGGCATAAAAACAAAAAAACAAACACATAGATGAGTGGAACAGAATAGAGGGCCCCGAATAAATCCATAAGTATATAGTTAATTATTTCATGGCAAAGGGTTCATGAATATATAATGGGTATAGGACAATCTCTTCAATAAAGAATAACCTCATGCAAAAGACTAAAACTAGATCCCTATCTTACACCTTACCAAAAAGTCAACTCAAAATGAATTAAAGAATTGAAAATATAACTCCTCAGAGAAAATATAAAGGGTAAACTCCTTGATGTTGGTCTTGGCAATGATTTTTTGGACTTGTCACCAAAAACACAGGCAACAAGTACAAAAATAAGTAAGCAGGACTACATCAAACTATAAAACTTTAGCACTGTGAGGTCAAGGATTGACAAGTGCTAAGGCAACCTATAGAAAGGGAGATAGTATTCACAAACCATATGGCCAGTAAAGATTAATATGATATACAAGAAATTCATATAACTCACCAGCAAAATCCCCAAATAACCCAATCAAAAAATGGGCAAAGGGCCTGAATAGACATTTCTCCAAAGAAAACATATAAATGGATGACAAGTACATCACTAACTGTAGTATGCCTCTTATCAAAAAGACAAGAGACAACAAGTGCTCATGAGAATACAGAGAAAGGGAACACTTGCAAACTCCTGGTGGGATGTAAAGTGGTATGGTGATGGTGGGGACCAATATGGAGTTTCCTCAAAAAATGAAAAATAGAACTACCATATTCCATCAATCCCTCTTCTGGATACATATCCAAAGAAAACAAAATCATTATCTTAAAGAGATGTCTGTACTCCCATGTTAATTGGTATGAAGGTAACATAAAAGCCAAGGTATGGAAACAAGATAGATGAATGGATATAGACAAAGTGGTATAAGTACACAATGAAAAAAGAGGGAGAGTCTGTCATTTGTGACAACATGTATGAACTTGGAGGGCATTATGTTAAGTGAAATAAGTCAGACAGAGAAAGGCAATGGTATCACTTATATTTGGAATATGTGAAAAAAAGTTGAATTTATAGAAACAATAGATAAAGGTGGCCAGGGGCTGGGGTTTGCAGGAATAGTGATAGGGACTGGTTAAAAGTTATAAACTTTCAGTTACAAGATTGATGAACTCTGAAAATCTAATATAACACAGTGACTATATTATATAATTGAAATTTTCTAAGGCTGTCCAACTCTTTGCGACCCCATGGACTGCAGCCCACCAGGTTCCTCTGTCCAAGGAATTCTCCAGGCAAGAATACTGGAGTGGGTTGCCATTCTCTTCTCCAGGGGATCTTCCTGACCCAGGGATTGAAACTGGGTCTCCTGCATTGAAGGTGGATTCTTCTGGAAAATTTGCTAAGAGTAGAACCTAAATGTTCTCACATACACAAAAAGAGGTAAATATGTGAGGTGATGTATGAATGTAAATTAACTTGATAGAGGGAATCCTTTCATCACATTGTACATTTTAAATATCTTACAATTATATGTATCAATTATACCTTAATAAAGCTGAAAAAATAATATATACAGATGGCAAATAAGCATATGAAGAGATGCTCAAAATAATTTGTGACTAGAGAAAAGCTAATTAAAACAACAGTATGATACCACTACACATTTATTAAAATGATTAAAATTCAATAAAACAAAACAGAACCACCTGACAATATCCATTGCTGGTAAAGATGTGGAAAAAGAGAAACTCATTCATTGTTGGTGGGAAAGCAAAATGGTATAGTCACTTTGGAGAACAGTTCATATGTTTATTACAAAGCTAAACACAGTCTTCCTATATGACCCCCAAATTACATTCCTAGGTATTTATCCAGTGGATTTGCTTGACTTATATCCACAAAAAACCCTGCACATGAATGTTTATACCAGCTTTATTCATAAGTATCCAAATATGGAAGGTACCAAGATTTTAATAAGTGAATAGATAAATGAATTGTAGTACACTCATACAATGGGAACAACTCAGTGATAAAAAGGTATGAATTATCAGGGCTTACACACACATTTATGAATATTAAATGTGAAGTGAAAGAAGACTGTCTGAGAAGGCTAAATACTGCATGATTCCATTATGTGACATTCTGGAAAAGACAAAACTGTAGATAATAAAGTTTTATAATGATTAACAATCTTCCACTGGCCATTTATAAAATACAAGTGCCAAACTTAAGTAAAATACATAAACATCAATTCAATAAAGAAAAACAAAGTGTTAATTAGCTTGCTTAAATTAATTCAAAATTACATGAAGGAAAAGTAATGAAAGTTAAAACTATAAAATACCAGCTACCTTCCCTTTCAAATTGACAAACATAAAGAAGAATGGGGAATGTCTAGTATTCAAGAAATTGAACGCCTACCTTGAAACAGATTTCTAACCATTTTGTTCTCTCTTGTTACTTCAACTAGGACCAAGTAATTCAGTACACTTAGAGAGGGCAATTTATCTTAAATTGTTGTTTCATGTCAGTCAGGAAGGTGATGCTATCCATAGCATGCAGAAAAGAGTTGAGAAAAGCAAGTACAAAGCTAACCTCTTTGCCTTTTGTTAAATTAGACCCAGGTTAGCTTTGTACTTCTTTCTTTATGAGGCCCTGACTATTCAGAAGATCTGACTCATCCATGTTTAAATACAAGTTCTAAATCTCATTCCCCATATAGAATGGTATTTGTAATTTCTTCCATACTCTGGGCAAATAATCACAACTAGAACCAACTCTTCTTTTTAATTAAGTTGAGGCTTTGTAAAATGACTTGACTTTAAGCATATTTTGGGTATTTTTCTTAAATGCAAAAAAATGATGACCCTTCAAAGGTATAACAGTCTTATGATTTAAAGGAAAACTGAGATGGATGTTTCTTATTAATATTAACAGAAAAGAAAAAAAACTGAGAGTATAACTGTGAGTATAACTTTGAACTGGGTTTCTCAAGGGCATTGCTAATAGTCCACTGGGAAAATAAAAATAAGACTAGAGAAAATTCAAAGGGGAGGAGTGTTTTGGAAGAAAACAAAAAAGGACATAACACTGTGCTGATATATCTAAATTGTCCCAGTGGGAAGGAAAAATATGGAAGAAGCTCTCAAATAATTGTCATTATTTAACCACCTGAATCAAGAAACACTTTAGAAGCCACAGATTTTTGTCATCAGCATTTTTCTCTTCCTGTACATATTCCTCTTAGGAACAAAATTTAATATTTTTTATTTGCTCTTGAATGCTTTAATTTACATCCTGTTTATCACTTAATTCTATTATAGCCTATGATACTTCTCTGGTATTTTACACCATGTAGATTAATGGTGGATTTGCACCCTGGGAAATACTGAATTTCCTGGGATATTTTAGTCTAGAGAAATAACTTGCAAACACTCATGGGAGGAAGAGGAAAATTGGGGAATCCACCTGCATTTTAAGACAGGTTTTTTTTTTTTTTTTGGTATTGTTGTTTATTACAGTTTTCAAAACTTATTTAGTAAGTTCTCTCAGACTATACAAAGTAAGTCATGGGAGAATATTTACATGGAAAGTCAAGTAAGAACATTTATAATATCAGATTATAAAGGCATTATGAGCTCACAATATTAAAATGGAAAAGCCCAGATCTTTTTATCATAATTGTATATAATATTAAATTTAGGTTATAAATAGAATAATCAAATTACCTATCTAAATACGCAGACACAGAACAGTGTGACCCTCAAAATCACAGTTACTATAGCCACACACTGTTCAGACTGTTACAATTTAGCAGCTACACACAAACTGAGATGTGAGTAGATTCTCAGAACAAATACCCACAGTACCACAAAAATCCCTGCCCTCATGGAGCTTTCAGTCTTTCATGTGAGATCATCAGTCAGTGAATAATTAAATTCATAGTATACCAGGGGAGGATGAGTATTTGGAGAAAAGGGAATCAAGGAACAGAGGTAGTAATTCTTACCCTGGTCATTTTCAGGACTAAGCAATTTCCCCATGACTCACTTCAAGTGTAATATGTTTTCCATTTTGATAAACTTGACAGCATTCCCCAGACACCATGTTTAGAAATGGATGTGTAATACCATTTACCAAGCACAAACTCCTTCTTGTATAACATCAAAGAACATCAGTAAATAGATAAAGTTTATTTTTCCAACTGGTGGGAAGAGAGATCAAATTAATGACCATGAAATTGTACTGATAAGGTTTGTTTTAGCTACTGGCAGTGACAGACTTGGAAGATAACATGGTGAAGCAGAGGTTGGCTAAGGGTCTTGTCCAACTGGTTTATCCTTTCAGGAGAAATAGAAAAGAAAACGAGTTTTTTTTTTTTTTTTCTCATTTAGCAATTAGTGCTCTGAGGTCATTTATAATGGTTTGAATTATAATTTCTACCTTATTTCTAGACTGCACTAATAATGTCATTCAAATGAAAGTATTTCTGTTTATGGCAAGAGTGGTTTAGAAGGTAAAGGCTTCAGTCTCAACGTGACTTTGATGATTCCATGTAGACACAATAGGAAATTTGCAGTTATTCATATTATAACAAAATCCTTATTGTCCCACAATATATATATACAATATCATTAGAAAAATTCATGTCTATTTGAATAGATGTTTTTAATTCTAGCTTTTATGACAAACCACACCTATAGGATTTATATATGCTATGAGTTTGAAATGCATGAAAATTCTAAGGTACACTATAATTTATCCCCCCTTTTAAATTAATTCTAATTTTATTTTATTATCCCTAAATTAAAAATAATAAGCAAATCAAATAACCTCATTAAATGGCCAATTTTAGTTTCTATGAGGCTGTCACTTTATACCCTTTTCTCATCTAATGTAGTAAGTGGAATTGATTCTTCCTTTGTACATTTGTGCTTTTGCATTTTCTTACATAGCTTGAGTTCTTAATTACACTTGAATTATAACTAAATCCTCTTGGCTGAAACTTCCCTTAAAATTGTCCTTCTTCCATTTTACTTCAACCACTGCACAAGTAAGATAGTATTTGAAAAATACTACTTTTTGTCATGAGACCTTTTCTGTAACACCCACAAAGGCTTCTGGTTCTCAGAATAACAAAGTTACCTACAACATCTTTTTCCCAAGATTCTTGCCCTATCTGTCCAAACTTGGCTATCACAATCACAAAATATTAGCATGTATTCTGGACTGGCCAGTCCAGTCCATTATTACTCTGTGTAATAATAATGCCACTTTCATTTTCAACTGTGTGAATTTAAGCTACTCGTGTTGCTCAGAATACCTTCTCCTTTTTTTTTTTTCAGTTTATCTACTTCCTATTTTAAGAATTTAGATATCATTCATTGCATCACACAGACAAAATACAGTAATACCCTAGCTCACTGTAGTTGACCAAAAGAATGTCAGCTGAATTTTGGAAAAGAATCCCACACTGAACCAGTACAGAGACAGTTCCTTTGGCAAAATGGTTTTCCAGGTCCTTGATAAAGAGGAAGTAGAAATTCCTAAGAGAATTCTATTTTATGCCATTTGTAATTTTTTATACATAAGTAGGCCCAAGTTAATTGTCTAGAAATAAGTATGTAGTTCTTATTCCAGAGTATAGATTCAGATTCAGTCATTTGCAGGTAGTTCTTTGGTTTTCTTCATAAAGCCATCAATTAAGAACACTTCTGGGTATATTTTCGTGTTCATGGATTGGAAGAATCAATATTGTCAAAATGGCTATACTACCCAAAGCAATCTATAGATTCAATGCAATCCCTATCAAGCTACCAACGGTATTTTTCACAGAACTAAAACAAATAATCTCACAATTTGTATGGAAATACAAAAAACCTCAAATAGCCAAAGTAATCTTGAGAAAGAAGAATGGAACTGGAGGAATCAACCTGCCTGACTTCAGACTATACTACAAAGCCACAGTCATCAAGACAGTATGGTACTGGCACAAAGACAGAAATATAGATCAATGGAACAGAATAGAAAGCCCAGAGATAAATCCATGAACCTATGGTCACCTTATCTTCAACAAAGGAGGCAAGGATATACAATGGAAAAAAGACAACCTCTTTAACAAGTGGTGTTGGGAAAACTGGTCAACCACCTGTAAAAGAATGAAACTAGAACACTTTCTAACACCATACACAAAACTAAACTCAAAATGGATTAAAGATCTAAACGTAAGACCAGAAACTATAAAACTCCTAGAGGAGAACATAGGCAAAACAGTCTCTGACATAAATCACAGCAGGATCCTCTATGACCCACATCCCAGAATATTAGAAACAAAAGCAAAAATACACAAATGGGACCTAATGAAACTTAAAAGCTTTTGCATAACAAAGGAAACTATAAGCAAGGTGAAAAGACAGCCCTCAGATTGGGAGAAAATAATAGCAAACGAAGCAACAGACAAAGGATTAATCTCAAAAATATACAAGCAACTCCTCCAGCTCAACTCAAGAAAAATAAATGACCCAATCAAAAAATGGGCCAAAGAACTAAACAGACATTTCTCCAAAGAAGACATACAGATGGCTAAAAAACACATGAAAAGATGCTCAACATCACTCATTAGCAGAGAAATGCAAATCAAAACCACAATGAGGTACCATTACAGGCCAGTCAGGATGGCTGCTATCCAAAAGTCTACAAGCAATAAATGCTGGAGAGGGTGTGGAGAAAAGGGAACCCTCTTACACTGTTGGTGGGAATGCAAACTAGTACAGCTGCTATGGAAAACAGTGTGGAGATTTCTTAAAAAACTGGAAATAGAACTGCCATATGACCCAGCAATCCCACTTCTGGGCATACACACTGAGGAAACCAGATCTGAAAGAGACACATGCACCCCAATGTTCATCGCAGCACTGTTTATAATAGCCAGGACATGGAAGCAACCTAGATGCCCATCAGCAGACGAATGGATAAGGAAGCTGTGGTACATATACACCATGGAATATTACTCAACCATTACAAAGAATTCATTTGAATCAGTTCTAATGAGATGGATGAAACTGGAGCCCATTATACAGAGTGAAGTAAGCCTGAAAGATAAAGACCATTACAGTATACTAACACATATATATGGAATTTAGAAGATGGTAATGATAACCCTATATGCAAAACAGAAAAAGAGACACAGATGTATAGAACAGACTTGTGGACTCTGTGGGAGAAGGCGAGGGTGGGATGTTTCAAGAGAACAGCATCAAAACATGTATATTATCTAGGGTGAAACAGATCACCAGCCCAGGTGGGATGCATGAGACAAGTGCTCAGACCTGGTGCACTGGGAAGAGCCAAAGGGATCGGGTGGAGAGGGAGGTGGGAGGGGGGACCAGGATGGGGAATACATGTAAATCCATGGCTGATTCATGTCAATGTATGACAAAAACCACTACAATATTGTAAAGTAATTAGCCTCCAACTAATAAAAATAAATGGAAAAAAAACAAGAACACTTCTGGGTATATTTTATAGATAAGTATCTGGATTGTGTGGATTTTTTCTGATTATTACAACTAAGATTCATGTGCCCAGTTAGGTGAGCCATAAAACAAGTATAATGCTACATTAGAAAGATTTACTAATGACCAGATATGCTACAGATTAAAATTGAACACAATAAGATGGCTTCTAAGCAAAGGAGCAATGATATAAAAATGCGCTATTATCAAAGAAGGTAACTTAGGTACCTAAGAACTGGAGCTAAGAGGGAAGAATCCATCTCTCTTTTCCTCTCCTCTGTCTCTCTCTCTCTCTTGCTCTCATTCTTGTTCTGCCTCTCACTTTGATGTGTATTTCCACTACATATTTTACAAGCACTACTTTAGATCTGTAGAAGACAATTCGTAATATCATATTATTTCATTATAGTAATATTGTGGCACTATACATACATCACAATAATAAAATGAATACTAATAACATGAAATTTGACTTGAAATTCATGACACAATGGAATAGCTTAGGAGCAATTCAAAACAATGACAGTAACTTCTTTCTTCTCTCCCTATATGCTATTATTTTTGGTAAGTGGAATCCATATTGCTACGTAAACTAGAATTGCTAAACTCTTAATAGCATCCCCATGGTTTTGCTACTTACTATGATGCCTTCACTGATTTCATCATAGTTCAAGCATAATAACGAATCGGCATTTGTCCTCAGGAGCATAAACTGTCTGAGGCTATTTCTACATTCACAGCAGCCTCACTCTGAAATAACTATTTCAAGTCTGTCAATCCACCCACCAGCTTTCTGCCAGCAGTATGACTGCCATACATAAACTCTCCCCATGCTGGATAATTGACACAGACCTTTCAATTCTTTTCCTAATAAACTCTAAATTTTGTAATTCTATTAATTTATTACTTCTGAAAGCGTTTCCTGCTTCTACAACACACAGCCTTAGGTAATATTTTGTGGAAGATTATTTTGGATGCTGCTCATCTACAATCCACAAATTTTTTTTTTATGATTTAATGAAGTACTATACATCTATATCAGTTAGGACATTTTTCAGTTGCATAGACCAGAAACCTCCAAGTAATGAAGGTTGATACCCAAGGACCACAGAAAAGAAGTCAAGAGATAGGCAGACCAGAGCTGCTGTGATGACTGGATGTTTTCATCCCTTATCCCAGCATGCGGTTTATGCACTGAATTCTACCTCACAGACTAAGATAATGGCCAACTGGATTATTTCAGGCAGCAAGAAAGAGGAAGGGGAAAGGGGCCTGTGGAGGTCTGTCCCTGACCTGAGTTAGACTTCTTGGCATCCTCTACATCATGGCATTCTTACATATTACTTCCACTTGCTTCTCAGTGGCAAGGTAGAATGAGGAATGAAGTCTTGAGTTGTGTACATTGACATTCTGAAAATAATGAGGATTCTGTTACCCAAAAAGAGAACAGACGCAGAAAAGGCAGCTATTAATTTCTCCCATAATATGTTTACCTTTTCAAGTGTCTGCCCATTGAGACCCTTTACTATGTATCATAATGAAAAGATCACAGCCTTTGGAGCCAGCAAATCTTACTTCAAGCTTTGGGCCTGTCCTTTACAAGGGACATCATCTTGGCATATCGCTGTTTTTGAATGTCTTATCTTTAACATGGAGATTGTAATAATACTTATTTTATGAGATAATAATGAAAGAGATGATAATATATATGATGGTGATTTAAAAACTGTTCATATTATACCAGTTATAATTTTGCATTGACTTATGTGTGAGTTTGGAAGTATTTGCATTAGCTAAGAGGACTGTGGAAGAAAACTGTCAGTAAATTTATTTCATAATCCTATGGTCTCTAAGGTTGTTTATGCTTAGTTCAGAGAATCCGGGAAAGTATTAACACGTTGATTTCTATTAAATGGAAAAAAAAAAAAAAAGATGTAACCTAGAGTAGATAACAACCAAGAATTGCTTGTCTCAGAAAAAGCGTTGGTTTTACAGGGTAGGGAGGGAGTTTAAAAGCCTGAATGAGCAATTTTCATGTAGACAGAGATCTTACAGCAAAGAGCACTTGATGGTCCACCTAACACTAATCTCTCTTATTCATTCTTCCTAAAAACCTTGACTTTATTCCAGTGTAGACTCCTGTCCATTCAACTGACTCGTAATATTCATTACAACAAGGACATTTATTAACATTTCTCATCAATGGATGGCATTGGGCAAATATTTTCTCCACTTGTTTTTTTTTTTCCAAATAAGGTACATGGTTAAGTAAGAACTGACCTAGTAAACTTGGCATGACAAAATGATAAGCTGTCAAAAAATGATTTAGTTTCCCAAGAGGAAATATTAAAAATTTATGTCTGTGTATATAATTCACTTGATTTATTTTGCAGAACTATGAAGTTCAGAGAAATGCACACTTTTGAAATGTGAAAATGTTATTTTCTTGAAATTTCTTTCTTCAGTATCTTCCTTGTGAGTTTGTTAAATAACTATCCATATTAAATTGACTTATGTCATCTATATCTCTTTCCTAAAATGCCTTCTTTCATAGGTGAAATGCTAATAATTTTAATATATAAAGCTTATAGAAATCAATAATATAAATAACAAGGGCCCAATTACATCTATTTATATATATATATGTATATTTATTACTTATAAAGTTTTATAGAAAGAACATATCTGAGTATCATTCTACTGGTGATGGCAATTGAACAGTACTCATAAAACATAACTGTTCTTGAGTAACTAATAATTATCAAAGATTATAATTTACAATATTGAGAAGTATAGAACAAAACACCATTATTGGAGGACAACTGCTCTATAAAATATTGTGTTGGCCTCTGCCACAAATCAGCTCCAGCCGTATCCATGGCCCCTCTCTCCCGAGGGTCTTTCTATTTCTCACCCCAGCCCACCCCTCTCGGCTGTCTCAGAACACCGGGTTGAGTTCCCTGTTTAACACAGCAAATTCTCACTTGCTATCTATTTACATATATAGTTGATTAAATGCAGACTGGGAGGATAGACAATGCTTCTGAAATGCCTGTGATGGTGAAAGAAGAGAAGCATCTACAGTCAGAGATGTTGGCTGTAGGCAGGGGGAGTTTTTTGAATATAGGAGAGAGAGGAAGCATCATCAGTTATGCAAGTTTCTGAGAAGATTAGAGGAGATATGATATGGATCCCAGGTGATGGTTCCACCTTGTAGAAGAGCAGTGACACTTTAAAATTAATAATAGTGATGTAAAAAGAATGGGGTACAGGCGCATTATAATATTTGATAGTGGGTAGTTGAAGTAGTTTCCAATTGATTTGATGAAAAAAAATCCATCTTAAGGACTGTGGAAAGAACAGTGAAGAAATGAAATCACTGAAGACCAAAAATATCAATTGACAGGAAAACCCCCTTTAAAAGTTTTTTGACATTCTTAATATGATAAAAGAATACTTGGCCCCTACAAAACAGAAGCATAAAGTAATAAGGAGAGTCAGATATACTGAGACAACAAGATATTAATAAAACAAAAGTAAGAAGAATGAAAAGGCTTAAATAGCCTTAAAAAAAGGAAAATTCAAGTCCATTTGGGAATTAATAAAGAACAGATTAGGATTATTGCTACAGGAGCTCAATTTAGTAATGTAAAGGAAAAAACCAAAACAAAACCCTGAGATTCTCTCTTTAACTGTAAAAGAAAAGAACAAAGACATGAAAATAGTAAAGTGAAAAATAATGTACATGGGAGATGGGCAAAGGGGAATTTAGTGCTCAGGTGTTCCAGAAGAGGAAGCCTAACAATTAGAACAGCAATAATCACTAAAGTTCTGATTGAAGAAAACTTTCTTGTGGTTAAATATATTTAAGCACATTACTTATATAGTCATATATAAGCAACTTATATATTTCAGAGGCAATTAATATATCAATATTCATATCTAATTATATTTCTCAAAAAATTTGAATGCTAAAAGAAAAAAAAAAAGCTCTGTGAGTGTATAGGCAGAATAAATTCCATACCAAAAAATAGGCAAGTCTAACTGACTAGTACTAATTTCTAGTCTGCAAAGCAAAGCTACAAATTTCTTTGAGAAATGCTATATCAGAAGGATATTACCCAGCCAGGTTTTCTTTCTTTTAATGTATAGCAGTAACAGAAAGACAATCTCAAATTTATAAGAGTTAAGAAAATATTCTTACATTCTTAGTGGAAAATGCAGTACATTATAAGGAATAAAAAATGAGTATCAGACTTCTCATCAGCAACACTGAATTGTAGAAGATAATTCAACATTGCATTCAAAGGTCTGAGGGAAAATATACCTAGAATTCCATACTCAGCTGAACTAACAATGACGTATGAGAGACTCAGAAAATTAACATGAATACAAGAAATAAGACAAGAAATGTAAGAAAGAGAGTAACTAACACAAGAAATCTTGAGGTAACCAAATTCCAGTTCAAGAAAAAAAAAAAGTTAAAATGAAAATAAACAAAGTGTAGAATAGATATCTGTGGGAAGTTGGAACAACAAGAAGTTAAAGAAAGGAGAGTTTTCACAAAGCTAACCACAAAATGGTTGAGGAAGAACCATCAGAATGACGAAATAAAGAAAAATGTTCTTTGGAGTTTTCATTCAGAAACTTGTTGGTTATTTTATATTTTGGTGACTTGAAGAAACACCACATTAGTGGGAATAACAGGGTGTAGACTGTAAATATTTCTTATATTTAAATCACTCAATTTGTTCATCAATCTCTATGGCCCCTTCTAGCACTGAAAATAAGTTAAAATGGGGTTCACTTATTATTAAGGAACATGTTTGCTCTCCAAAACAATTTAATTAACTTTTTTAAGTCTAAGAACAATAATGTATCTGAGTTCTGATTTCTTAAAATTTCAGTTTTGGATGCCTTAACATTATGTTTCCTGAATACAGCAACCACATTTATAAAATATTCTGTTCCTAGGAAAAAGATGTCTGGTTTCAACTTTTAGAGTGACTAAATTTAGAAACTTCTCATTAAACGTAAGTAAATCACAGAAAGGCCAGGGAAGATCAAAGGAAAACCTCATTAAAACTTTGAGATTATGAATATTTCACTGTGCAACCTGTGGTTGTAATCATTACAGCAAATATTGCCAAAAGCAGTGTTTATGGTGGTGGTGGTGCTTCTGTTGCTAAGTCACGTCTGACTCTTGCGATCTCACGGACTGTAACCCATCAGGCTCCTCTGTCCGTGGGATTTTTCAGGCAAGAATACTGGAATGGGTTGCCATCTCCTTCTCCCAGGGATCTTCCTGACCCAGGAATTCAACCCGGGTCTCCTGCACTGCAGGCAGAATCTTAACCAACTGAGCTATGAGGGATGCCCAGTGTTTATGAGCAAGTGTCTATGACATCTTGCTATTTATATTAGCTGCAGATAGGGTATAACTTTCCAAATAGGGAAAGAAATGCTTGCAGTACTTGGCCATGAGAAAGAATACCACGTTAACACTGGGGCTTCCCTTGTAGACTAGTGGTTGAGAATTCACCTGCAGTGCAGGAGACACGTGTTGGATCCCTGGTCTGGGAAGCTCACACATGCCCTGGAGCAACTAACCACAAGTACTGAGCCCATAATCTAGAGACTGTGCTAACCACGATGAGAAGCTCACACACAACAAAGCAGCAATAATGAAGTCCGTGTGCAGCAATGAAGATCCAACACAGCCAAAAGTAAATAGATAAATCTTAAAAATTATAAAAAAACATTTTAGAACTTCAAAATGGGCGTGTATGTGCACATACACATCTGCACAAAAAACATCAGTGGTGTTCTGTATCTCAACTCACTCTTTCTAATGTTAGAACTTGCCGATGAGATTGAAAAATCACTAACCTAACATTATCTCCCTTTTTCAACAATAGATCAAGTAGCATGTTTTCATAATAATTTTCATTTTTGATTTACATGTTATTTGAGAAAAGTACAATTCAAAAAACCAAGTTAACTCCACATGATTGAATCCCATTAGAACATCTTGTATGGCTAAAATGGAAATAATGATTCAAGTAGGAAGTATAGAGAAGATGAATAAAAAATTAAGCAGAAAACAAATATGATATTAAGCTATCTCCCAAACTGTAAGAACTTGCTATCTTATCTATTTCACATAAAGCAATTTATTCAAAGAAAGCTAATCCCATGATTTCAGTTTTCCTCTGATATTATCAACTGCCTTGTAAATAGAGTTCATAAAGCACATTCATTAATAAATTTTTCGACCCTCTACCCCTCAGGTTTTTGTTGTCCTTCACCAGAGCACCCACTTCTACTAAACACACACACACATAGAAATCAAAAGCAGTATAACACTAATGCTCCTCTCTTCATCCCAACTGGGTCAGATTTTAACTTCATTAAATTGCTGTCATATGGTGGCTGCTGACATACATCAGGCCTGGAGAGATTCACTCATCAGGTACTCTCTAAGATTGTTAACAAGAACAGCAACTCTCATTAGGGGTTCCCCAAAAGCAGCTAATTAAGGGACAAAGGTTGCTCAGATTGTGACAATTACACCTGTAAGGTCCCTGTAGAAATACCCAAATCTCTAACAAACCTATGTTTGGTTGCTTAGTACAAGAAATAAAGAGCTCGTCCATTAAAAAAAAATGAGAGGCAGAAACTGTCAACCATTTGAAAAGCTTTACGAAAATGATCATCCAATTAGTGGCTATGATCAAATCAGGCATGAACTCTCTCTGGATGGCTCCATAATTTTCCTTCTTGCATGGTGTAATTTCATATAGCTCAAATGAACTCGTGAGAGGTAATTCAGTTCCAAACAGTTTTCTCATCACTGCTAATTATACTAATACATTGAAATGCCTCCTACAAAATGCATGAGCCCTTTACGCCACCTCATTAATGTGATATAATTTTTGCCAGAATATATATCAAACCTATTATCACCACAGGTTTTCTTTAGCATTTTTTTCAAAATGTCTATCAAAACCTTAAAAAGTAGATTTCTTTGGGCTGGTTGTCTCATAATTAAGTGTTTCTTTGAGCCACTGTTGTCTATTGAAGTATTTTTCAATGGCACTCACAATCTTCAATATGATATTCCCCAGACCCACCAGTGTCTTTTTCCTCGCTGAGTACTTGATTCCTTAAATCTTTTCCCAGTTGTAGCTGATTCTTTAAATGGCAAATGGTGCATGCAATAATGTGCAAAAATGAGTTATACAAACTGAAAGCAGGGGTGTAAAAAGAAGCATCATCTGAAACTAAAATAAAGACAGATTTTATGGTATTTATGTCAGTTAATTTAACTGCTGGTAGGGGCTTTTGTTGAAACATGAGTTAGTTCCAGTGTTTAACCTTGCAGTATTAATTTATGCTTTATGGCCTGAGTACTTTATCATTCCCTCCTTGGGAAGACAGTTATCTCATTAGCCAGAATTTAATGAAATGCAAGGATACACTTCTTAATTTCAAAGATTACTATAACACAAATCAGGTGTAAATCTCAGACTTACTGCCCCTTCCCTTGCCTGTTTAAAAAAAAAGAGAGAAAGAGAGAGGTTCATTTTGCAATCATATCACAGAAATTCATCTGGTGGAATACATTTCATCACAGCCATTTTAAAGGCATCTCTCATCTGTAAAAGTTGGTTTAACTTTGCATCCAGCAATATTGATGGCCCTTTAGCTACATTAAAGTTTCCAGAGTTGACAATTCATTATTCATCATCACAATTAAAAAATAAAATGTTGATAAAATTACCAGTTCCCTAGACTTACTCAAACATGGGCATAAACACTTAACCTCATTTTTACCAAACTCAGTTTCACTGATAGTACTTATATATTTTGCAACAACTGGTTTTCCCAAATTAGTAGGCATTTTCATGAAGAAGGTAAATTTGTTCTGAGATTTAGAATTATTAAGTAAACAAATACATATTAGTTTAAAATATATGGCATATTGTCTGCCTTAAAGAAGCAGAGATATCTAAGTTGTAAAAATTTCTGGACTGACCTTTGTTTTCAAAGAGTTCTTAATATCTGAAAATTTAAATACTCTACCGACCGGTTGCTGATTCTGGCATAGATCCTTCACTTTTATGTTTCTGGGCTTTTTCTCATGCTATCTTCTTTGCTGAAATGTTTCTTCTGATCTGTTAGATCATCTACAGCATAATCTTGGGTTGTAACACTATCTGAAACACCTAAATTTATTTGAAAATGTTGCATGATATTTAGGTTCTTTTGGAAACAAATGAATGAATGAATGGTGTATGCATATGGTGAACTTTGATTAATTTTAACACTTCTTATCTAAACAATGAGAAAATAAGGAATTTACCTATTATTTGATGATATAGAAATTATAGAGTAAGGAGGACTAGATGAATGAGTGACTCCCTCTGGTTTGCTGTTAACTGGGGAAAAATATTTCCTAGTATTAATAATAGTTTAAAGTCACATGTTTAAGCTTCCCTGGTTGCTCAGACAGTAACCTGCCTCCAGTGCAGATGACCAGGGTTCATTCCCTGGATGGGGAAGATCCTCTGGAGAAGGGAATGGCTATCCTCTCCAGTATTCTTGTCTGGAGACTCCATGGAGGGGAGCCTGGTGGGCTACAATCCATGGGGTCACAGAGTCGGACACAACTGAGTAACTATCACTTTCACTAAAATTATGTGTTTAGCTAGGTATTTCTTTTGTGTGAGTGTGTACATGAGCATTCTGTGCAGGGATGTGTGCTAAGTAGATGGGTTTAATCACTAAGTCGTGTCTGACTCTTGCGACACTGTGGACTGTAGCCCACCAGGCTCCTCTGTCCATGGGATTTCCTAGGCAAGAATACTGGAGCAGGTTGCCATTTCCTTCTCCAGGGGATCCTCCTGACCCAGGGATCGAACCCAGATCCCCTGCATTGCAGTCAGACTCTTTATCAACTGAGCCACCAGGGAACCAATGGGTGGGTATGGTTTAAATATCGGCTCAAAACACAAGATTTATTATCAAAGACTTTATTTCAAGGAAATGGCCAGTCAACTCTTGAATAGAGATACATGGTGTTTGGCTAACCAGCTATAGGGATTATTTTTCTAATATTCCTATGTATTTCTTAGTGCTAGAAAACTGAAAATAGTTAAACACAATGTAAAGAGTTGTAAATGGCAAATTCATTGATCTAGAATCAGATTCCCTGGAGAGGTGTACCATTTCAGCATGGTCCTTTGGTTGGAGCATGAGATTTGGATTTAGGCAGATGTATTCAGGTTAATAGGTTTACTGGCTAGGTTTCATTAGAGGAATTACTTAAATTTTCCTCATTTGTAAAACGCTTTTAATAAAAGCTATGGAGTTTTGTTTTTGTTTTTTTTAAAAGAATAAACTTTATTCTTTTGAACAGTTTCAGATTTACAGAGAAATTACAAAGACAGTATAGAGAGTTCCCATATATTTTTTTTATTTTTATTTTTTCCCATATATTCTAAACCTAATTTCCCCTACTATGAACATCTTAACATTAGTATGGTGCATGTATTACAATTAATGAACCAGTACTGATATATTACTATTAACTAAAATCCATGTTTTATTCAGACTTCTTTAGGTTTAATCTAATGTCCATTTTCTGTTTCAGGATTCCATCCAGTATACCACATTACATGTAGTAATCATGTCTCCTGGGTTCGTTTTGTGACAGTTTTTCTGACTTTGTTTTTGTTGACCTTGGAAGGGTTGAGGTGTACTCGTTAGATATTTTTGTAGGATGCTCCTCTACTGAAATTTGCCTGATATTTTTCTCATAATTATGGTTCTTTAGGAGGAAGGCAACAGAGGGAAATTGCCATTTTTATCACATCGTATCAAAGGTGCTTATTAGCCTCATGACTTATCAATGTTGATGTTAATCTTAATCACCTGGATGAGAAAATCACATTTTTAACAGGATTAAGCCAGGGAATATATGTGAAAATACATCCACACAGTCCTGGAGGAGCTTGGTGACCATTGATTTTCTCTTTTCCTTCTCAACTCTTGTATTCAGATCAGTTCAGTTACTCAGTCATGTCCGACCTTTTGCAACTCCATGGACTGCAGCACACCAGGCTTCCCTGTCCATTACCAATTCCTGGAGCTTGCTCAAGCCCATGTCCATCGAGTCTGCAATGCCATCCAACTATCTCATCACCTGTTGTCCCCTTACCCTTCTGCTTTCAGGGACTTTTCTAATGAGTCAGTTCTTCACATTAGGTGGCCAAAGTATTGGAGTTTCAGCTACAGCATCTGTCCTTCCAATGAATATTTAGGATTGATTTCCTTTAGGACAGACTGGTTGGATCTCCTTGCAGCCCAAAGGACTCCCAGAATCTTCTCCAACATCACAGTTCAAAAGCATCAGTTCTTCAACGCTCAGGCTTCTTTATGTTCCAACTCTCACATCCATACCTGGCTACTAGAAAAGCCATAGCTTTGACTCTGTATTAAGCTTCTGTAATTTTTTTGTTCAATTAACATTTTGACTTTGCTACAACGAGGTGTATTAAAATGAAATTTTTAGGATGAGTTAGGACTCCACTTAAAAAAAGTGCTTACTTTACATGTAATGCTGCTGCTGCTAAGTCGCTTCGGTTGTGTCCGACTCTATGCAATCCCATAAACGGGAGCCCACCAGGCTCCGCCGTCCCTGGGATTCCCCAGGCAGGAACACTGGAGTGGGTTGCCATTTCCTTCTCCATGTACTAAGTAGACCTTATTAGATGAGTGTCTTATTTACTACAAAGGCAGTCTGAGGACACTGATCCTGAATATTATAAGAATGCACCGATATAATCTGATCAACCTTCTGCTTTGAAAGTAAATGTCACCCATGAACTACGTTAGGAACAGATATCATTCTGTTTATTTCTACCCACTAGTTTACCAACTGTCCAGGAACTGTAAACTACTGGGCAAAATACCAGGCAAATAATTAAAATTTCTGTGTTTTCTTCTTAGTTTTGCAGTATATTTCTGCTTGGTTTTAGAAAAAGTAAACCAGCAGTATCATGTATTTTTTCTCATGTATTTGAGTAGTTTCTATAAGCTTATTTTCACCTTGGTGAGCCTTTTCTCTGACCACATAGATGGGGTTTATATGGTCTGGTCTTTCATAACCATCATCGTGCATGTTATTACTTGCATAATATCTATTCTCTCAGATGAATCATGAGTTCCTTGGAAGGAGGAGCCAACACTTGTTTCTGATGTATCTCTAGCACCTAGCACATGACTGGCATATTTCTGTTATAATAACTTTGGAATACACAAAGTGCTTTCCTTTTTTAAAAAATTAATTTCTCAGAGCAGTAAAATGAGTAAATTGGCTCATGGAAGTGAAAGGATTTGCCCAAAGTTAACACTAATATGGCTTGGGGCCAAGATTTGATTCAGTCTTCTTGATGTCCAGTGTCTTTTTCACTAGAGAAAGGTGTTTATAACCAAGGCACTATGCCAGGTGATGTGGGGTTTGTAAAGATATAGAATCATACCCACTTTCCAGAGGTTAGAGGTTGAATGAAAATATTTTGAACACAGTAGGAACAAAAAGGTGTGATGGAAATACAAGGTATTATTAATACTGAGTGCTGAAGTGGCATCATTGAATTTATAACAATTAAATATATTTAAAGGAAAAAAAAGTCCTCAACCAGCCTGTCTCAGAGGGTATTATACTTAATGCCTGAAAAGTACTTGGAGATTTATAGTTAGAACAGAGGTCTGCTTTGTGGTTCAGGAGCTGGCTGCCTCTCTATGTAGCTCCACGGGAAGTTCCTCTGATGTCCCTCCAGCCCTAGTGCAGCTGGCTTAGAAAAAATTCTAGGAATTTGGTAATAAAGCAATAAGAAGTTGGAGAATTCATTATGATTTATTTCATTGGGAGGATGTTAATTAATTTTAAATTATTAAGTGAGTGGAATAACACACAGTGATACTCATAGGTTATTAAAGAGGCATGAATTACTTAGCTGAAAAATAATAATGCAACCTTGATTTTATGGAGTTCCTATTTTAACTCTGACTGCCCATGCTTTCTACTCTCAAGAGTATTGCTCCATGAATTCTCAACAAAATTGGGCTGGTGGTTCCCTTTACCCATTTCCTCAAGTTAGGGCTATCCTGAGCTCAGGAGGCTGGCAGGACCTGATGCTGCAGACTATATTAAACATTTAATTACCAGATCAGCCTGGTTTTTAGATATCACTTTATTTATTCCCCCAATTCATCCTAACTTTCCTGCTACATTTGATCTATCTGGTTACATAATATGACTATCTGTTTGCTAGTGATAAGAAGTATACTTTCGATGTTGATGCAGGGTCACAGTTTGGAACTCATCATATATAACTGACTAAAGAAGTCTCAGTATTTTGTTTTGAGAGTTTTCTTTAAACTTGCTATTATGCTGTTTGCTATTCCACTTACTACATCTGTAAGTTTAGAAATGGGTTTAAGGATCAAAATAAGAATGGAAAGTAAGAGACAATGTTTTTCATCCTATCTGAATGCGTATTTAGGTTGGCTTTGGTTAACAATAGATCATTTATCTGTTGGAAATTCTAAAAAGAATGACAAAAATGTTGTTAGGAAACATTTTGCAAATAGACAGAACATATTCTATCTTTTCTAAATTAAAAAAATATTTTTTGGTACCTGGGAAGGTAATACTTTTGACCCAACTATGGTAACTTATTGGGAAAAACCATTTCTTATAAAAATCAAACTGCCATTTATGACAGAATCAATACTTATGATCTGATCACTTTTCTGGAACTCTGTGCTGTACTTCATGAAGTAGAGAAATATTTATTATCCTAGATAAAAATCTCAACAGATAAATAATTTAAGTGTGTGCCTCTACTAAACAGTTTTAATTCAATCAATGAATTATATGAGCTTGCCAAGTAATTAGAAAACCCCTTGATTTTCTTTCATGCTTTGGAAAGTATTTCAATAGATGATAAACTTACTCTTCCAACTTCAACTTCTCTTAGGTATTTCTAATTATAAATATTTTATTCAATTGATATTCCATGATTTCATATAGGTCATTCTGAGATAGAGATGTGTAGTTCGAACAAGGATACAGGAGTATGGTGGTAGATTTTATTGGGAGTTGAAAAATTGCCCATAGATGTCCTGGCTTGGCACACACTCCACATCACACAGTTTGACCATTAGCTCTAAGAGATCCTTCTCTATATAAACAAGAGGGAATGTATTTCACATCATCTCACCCCTAGTTGCATTAAGTTTAAAATGTTGATTTATTTGGTTGGTCTACTGACAAGCATAGACTGAGCTGACCATAAAACTATATTTAGATCTAATTCTATGAGGGGTCATAGGGTGATAATTTATACAGTTAGTCTTGTAGGAATTAATTTTTCGATTTGACTATCCATAGCATCATTAATGAAGAAAAGCTGCAAGAGAAAACAGACCATTTTCAGGAATGTGATTCAGAACATTAACACCTTAATTTACATAAAATTAGTTACATACTGTTACAGTAATTTAATTTGTTTGACCAGTACTTTGCAACTGTGAAAAATAGATTCAGAAAGGCCAGACAAGGAGTACTACATATTTTCTCCAAATGACTAGCCTCGGAATAATAAGAAAGAGAGAGAATTAATTATAAGGCAATCCAGAATACTATAGTAGCAGCTTTCAAATGCATGGATTAGAAATACACATTTCTTTTTCTTCTTCAAAAATCTTCAAAAAATGCCTCCTTCGTATTGGAAATAACTTACATATTTTTTCCATTACAGTTTCCATTACAGGTTTCATTACAGTTGCATGAGTAAAAATAATCAAACGAAAATTCTATGATATGCACTGCTGTCAGATAAAGATTTGACTCAATCTCTGTTTACCAACAGCAATGTTACTTAGTATAACTACAGACATAAGTAGGATCACATTTAAACTAACCTCCTACTTGTTAACCTGATAACATCCAAAATTTTAATCACCCTTACTTCTCCCAGAAGCCAAGTGTTATTAATTTGAACATCAAATAATTAGATGATCACACTTAAAGATGTCTTGAGTGAATACATTAATTTAAAAAATTTCATTTTCCCTGCTTTTTGAAAACTTCCTACATGTCAAATATATTTTCTGTTTAAAGATATCCACTTATGATTAAAGACTTCTTTACTATCATCACTAATAATTATACTTAAAGGAAGTTGTACTCCCTTTCTCCTGATATACCTTAAATGGTTGCTACTCATGACTCTACAGGTAGGATTTTCTTAAATCTTTGCTTTTTATTAAGTTTCTACTTATAGTCAGGTCTAATTAACTAGGGTAACCATTTTTCGTATTTTCCCTCTAACAGCCTATGATGATTTGGTTTCAGTTTTGCTTTATATTTTCTGTGTAATTAGGAATTTTTTTTTTTTTTCCTGTCAACTGCCTAGTCTGCACTGATGAGGCTGATATGGTCAAAAGTATCCATGGTTGATACAGAAGGTAATTGCTATCCAAAGTTTTTGTACTAACAAAAGCATTTCTTTTAAAAAATATTAGTTTTGCAAACTCTAGTTGGATCCATATTGTAAATCAAACTATGTCTTTGAAGTAATCCTCTAGTTTCATTGTCATGCAGATATGTCTTCCTGTTAACTTTCCAAAATGGAAGGTAACACGGTGGAAGGTTTGGAAATTTGGGGAGCTTAGATTTGATCTTGATTTTGTTATTAGCTAGTTCAGTGACTTTGTGTGAGTTCACTAATGATCTGTGAGTCTTGGTTTCCTCGTGGGTGAAATGAAAATTTTAGATTTGATGGTCTGTAGAATCTCTTCTGGTTCACTAAATTCAGCATTCAGTAAGGTACTTTTCTTTGTCTATTTGTTTGGTACATTTAATTGTTCCTGGAGGATGACACAGCTGAATATAGACATGATTATGGATATGGTTGAGATAGAAAAACAGTATAATTTAAAAAGGTGAATTCCAGAGAGGAGGTCGAATTGCAAATAGACATAGACAAATTTTCTGTTAACTTTGCCCTATTTTTTCCAATTAATTCTTGATTTTGGTCTTCTTTCCAACAGAATCCCAAGATAAAAAGAAGACTGCAGAAAAACAGATTATTCAGAACTGAAATCTACTATATGTAGACTATATTCTGCTAATGCAAACTTGCCCCAAGATTGCAGAGGTATAGAAAATCATGTACTCTCTTCTGAATTCAGTGGCCTTACAAGATCATGCCTTCCTCTAAAACAATAACAAGAATAGCCACTATAGTCATAAAGTGTTGAATTTCTAAAATATAGACATAATGTCTGTTCCTGTCAATGTATTTATGTCACCATTTTGTTTTTACTATTTAAGAAGCTCCTTCCCAGAAATAGTCTATACCCCACAATTAAGTTTGCTTCAAGATAAACCAAATTTCAAAAGAATCAAAATCAATGAAGATAATTTAAGAAGTAGAAGATGGTTTCCACAAATCAGCTCTCTGGTCCAGTCTGCAATATTCCACAAGCCCTGGAACACTCCCTAATCTAGTCATTTGTCAGAGTGGTATAGGTCAAATGATTTGCTGAATCCAAGTTTTATTGATCAGATGCTGTTTTAGGGAACCTGTGCTGAACATTCCTGATAAAATGATAGACTCTCTTTGAATAATACATGGTTTGTACCCTAAGTTGTACCACACACACACACACACACACACACACACACACACACTGAAACTTTGTCAAACCCATAGTGGTGTAGATCACTGAATAAAAGAGCGATTTCCATCATAGCACAAGATAGTAACATGGAGAAGCTGAACTGTTAAATCAAATCCGTGAAATTCATTTTCTTTGTACAACATTAAAATGTATTCCATAAAATGGCAGAGCAATCCAATAAAAGAACAGGTTCTGAAAAGAGTAATTTGTGTGCAACAAGGTTATATATTTAATAGAGTTCTCCTGTAGTTTTGATCACATTTAGAATTCTATTGCTTTTTGTTAAATTTTCTCAGATTTTTCAAACTTTTCATCATTTCTTTGAAATATATGAACCTTTAAATGTAAAGATAATTTATTCAGCCTCTACATTTAAATGCTCTGTAGGCGTAATTTTTGTATTAAGTTTTCTTCTACAGTTGCTTTTACTTTGTCTCATATAGATTACTCATTGTCAATGAATTATAACAAAATTTATCTGTTAGAGTATCAGTTCTTAGGTTCATTTCAATATTTTAACTATTTGCATAATAATTTTTCAGGAAGTGAAGCTTCTGTATGTTTCAGGGAAATTGTCATAATATGTGTAGTATTATTAATTGTATTTGTAATAAAACAGGAAATAATTTATTTTAATATGACCTTATGAATATAATCATGAGGCTGTTTATGCTCTTGTTATTATTTTTCACCAAAACTATTTGAGCAGTTTAGGGTAATTAAGTGTGAGTGAAGACATATTATTTTTCAAAATAAAAGACTTTCAAATTGCTCTAAAAGCACAAGCAACTTTATTTTTTCACCCTTTTTTCTATCTTTACTAATATTCCTTATTATGAAGATTTATTTCACCATCAATATTTTGTTTATAAAAATTCATAATTATGTTTAATATTATGTTAGAAAATATAATTTTATCTTAAATATGAGCTGCATAGAAAGTCATTCTTCCTAAAGTCTGTAGTAAGTTACTATTTGATTAAAAAATATTTATCTGTTTAAAGGTATAGTATTTTTACAAGAAGAACCAGGTTCTTTTATAATCATGTTAATTTGGCTGAAAACTACAAAGAGAAAAAGAATATTTTCCTCTTGTACATATTCTGCAAGCTTTTTCCTTTTTAAAACAGAATATTGGGCTGTTTCCAATTAAATTGAAATGTGGCATGGAAGTTATCAATCAAATGTAATTATTTTGTGCAAAACAATATCACACACAAAATTAACATGTACAACAGGGGAAAGGTGTCAGAAGACATCAGTTATTCCTAGGACAGCTCATCTCTCATTGAAGTGATGAAATTCCAGAAACATTGCTCTAGGCCTCCTGGCATCACTCACTTTGGCCCTTTTTCCTCAGGCTTGCTTACCCCACTGGTTGCTTTAGGATCTTTGTCCATGGGATGCAGAAACGGAATCAGAACGCAACGGTCTATAAAGGTGGTCCTACCAGGAATCCTTACTTTAGCTTCATTGTAAGCATTACAGACTGTTATTCTATGTGTACAGCTTTGGCAGATGGCAATACAGAAGGCAAAGCATGATTTTGAAGTTTTCTACACACCATTTCCTCATCCTTCTCAACTTCACACAGCGTAAGTTCACAGGACTCTGGCTGCCTGAGACATCATGACATCTAGTGGAGATCTGGGTTTTCCGCTAGCACCCTAAGAGTGCAAATCCACCCAGCATTTTATTCTTTCAAGAACTCTCTTGCAGAATTTAACTGTTCAAGTAAAAAGAAAAAAAAACCTGTGCAGAATTTAACCATGAGTCTACAGGTTCATGTATCCAAGGATTACAATGCCACTTGCCAAACTCAATAGTGAGTAGAAGCGCAGACAGCAAATACATGGTGCTCTCCATCCCTAGGTACTGAAACATGAGAATTGTTCTTACCGTTCTTTCTGCCCAGTTTGCATAAGGCCTCAGTTGCCTTTTTAAAACCGTATTCAACAATAATTCCAAATGCTTTGACTCACAAATTGAAACCAATTTTTTTACGTTAATGTTTATTGAACACATGCCTTATATTTATACTTTAACAAGGGGCTTCTGACGGCAATGATAAAACTCAAATGATTGTAGTAGCAGGCTAAGTATAAAGACAAACTGACGGGACTTCCTTGGTGGTCCAGTGGTTAAGAATCCATCTGCCAATGCAGGGGACATGGGTTCAATCCCTGCTCCAGGAAGATTCCATACACCACAGGGCGACAAAACCCATGTGCCACAACTACCGAGCCTGCGTGCTACAAGGACGAAAGCCCACACACCCTAGAGCCCACGCTCTGCAAGGAGAAACCCCTGAATGAGAGGCCCCCACACCGCAAACTGAGCGTGGCCCTGTTGTGGGCTTCCCCGGTGACTGCGCTGGTAGAGAGTCTGCCTGCAACGCGGGAGACCTGGGTTTGACCCCTGGGTTGGGAAGATCACTTGGAGAAGGGAAAGGCTACCCACTCTAGTAATCTGGCCTGGAGAATTCCATGGACTGTATAGTCTATGGGGCCGCAAAGAGTCAGACAAGACTGAGAGACTTTCACTTTCATCTGCTTGTGGAAATTAGAGAAAGCCCACTCGTGGCAATGAAGACCCAGCACAGAAAGAAAAAGAAAAACTGATGTTCTTGAAAGAGAACTTCATAGAGTGCTTCTTGGTCAAGCTATGCTAATCATAAGAAATCCTAAAATGCAATTCTTCTCCACAAGTTTTTTTCAGGAATATGATTTAAATAATGAGTACTCCCTTCACTAAGCTCTCATGAAATATGCATTTCTCTGGAATACCACATTTTTTTTTTTACTTTGCATTATAACTACCTTTTCTCATCTCTTTTTTTCCTTATTAGATTTCAAGCACCTTGGAAATAAACTGCATGGGTTATCACTCTGCAATAAGCATCTTTGTGTCCCCCCCACAGGACTTTATATATCATGGTTGATCACATAGAGTTGAACTTGGTTGGATAATGTAGCCTTTTGGAATGTAGTGGCTGGAAGGGATTTCATATACCATCCAACCTCACTTCCTCACTTTACTGATGATAGAAACTGAAAGGCTTCACAAAACTTGCTCTACATCACTGCCTTCCAACAGCCAAGGCTGTCAACAAAGCCTTCATGATTTGCTTTTGTCTAGCTCTGCAGGGTCACTTGCCTCCCACCCAACTCCCTAACTCATTCATTTTGACTCTTAAGGTCACAACGGCCTTATTTCTATTCCAAGACATGCTTATCTATTTCCCATTCCTAAATCCTTGGCGTCTTGGTGTGTGTCTTCTGGAAGAATCTTCCTGCCACTCCTCACTTGTGCCATTCCTACTAGTCCCTTAGGATTCAACTTAACATCTACTTCTTTCAGGCAGCATTCCCCCAAAGCTTTGGTCTAAATTTGGTTTTCCCGAATGATTCCCTTGTTAATTTTTCTTTAAAACATTGTGTTCTTACTCTTCACAATACTCATTTTTCAACTCTATGCGTAATGTTTATTGCTCTGATTAGACTATATGCTACATAAAGTCAGGAACATTATTTTTTTCTCACCATTATATCTCCAGGACTTATTTCGGTGTCTGATGTTTAATAAGCACCCATTAAATTTAGTTGAAAAATTAAAATAACGAGTTAATGTCAGAACTATGGTTTGAAGGTTTCTATTCTTATTCACATTCTTACCCCACAATGGCAGCCTTCCATGAAAATCTATGAATGTAAGCCACACGAAAAGTTCAGTTCAGTTCAGTCGTTCAGTCGTGTCTGACTCTTTGCGACCCCATGAACCACAGCACACCAGGCCTCACTGTCCATCACCAACTCCTGGAGTCCACCCAAACCCATGTCCATTGAGTCAGTGATGCCATCCAACCATCTCATTCTCTGTCTTCCCCTTCTCCTCCTGCCCTCAACCTTTCCCAGCATCAGGGTCTTTTCAAATGAGTCAGCTCTTCTCATAGGTGGCCAAAGTACTGGAGTACTTCATCATGAAGGAATTGTTGTTCTAAATTTCAGCACCTGGCAGCATATATATATTTTTTTCAGATTTTAATCTTTGATTTAATGACTAACATAGCCCTCTTTGATAACCCCCTAGAAGTTTATTTTACTAGATTTTACATCAGGAGTTTAAGCAAGTACTAATGCTGAGTTTTTCTTCCCCAGTGTGAAAAGTCCTCCGTGACTATGATAGTGACGTCCAAATTGAATACAGCGTGGCAGCTTGTTGTGGTGGATGGTGGGTGGGAAAGAACAAAATTTTCTAAATTAATAAATGTAGAAGTTAAATCTTGGCTTCATTACTTCCTTGCCTTATGATACTGGATAAGTTTCTTAAATACTTCTGAGGCTCAATTTTCTCATCTGGAAAACAGAGGCTAAAGATAGGACTTACTCTTATTTAGCTCCTGTCTGTTCTATTCATTTCTCTATCCTACCTGCAGCCTAGAACCAGATTCATCTCAATAAGTATGTATTAATGAATAACCTAGCATAGTGCATGTGAAATAAGCATCCATCTCTATCATCTATATACCGTATCCATTCAGTGTCTGATACAAAGTGGGTCCCTAGTAAAACATGGTGCACTATTAACAGAATGTTTTTGCTAATACAAATGTCCCATAAAAATTCAATGTGCTTTATTTAATAAACATAATTTCACAGTGAAAACAACTGGATGCTCCGCAGGCTGGCTCTGATGTAATGTATTTAGAGAGACTTCTAGTAATTATTCCCTTCAATTTTCTGAATTCTACTCTAGTTCTGTGTTAAAAGTTACTTTTCATATTTTTTTTTTAAAACTGTACTATTGCTAAACAGAAATGTGAATACTTTAAAAGCAATCATAGGATCAATAAAGCCTTTTCACAGTATTTTTCAAATTTAACACACACACACTTTAATAAATAAGAACAATGACTGTGTTTGGGGATATACACAAAAAAGTTGGGAATTTTTAAATATTATATATATAACTGACAAAAGGAAACCACTTCATAGTTTGCAGGGTATTTCTAAGGAGTATTACCTTTTGTTGTACCCTATTTTCATCACTATAAATATATCTTTTGTAAATTTTTACTTAATTCAAGATTTATTACAGCATCTTGGTAGAAGATTTGCTAGAATTTCATTACAGCAGTGACATACCCATTTCCCAGTGTAATTACTGTCATATCCAATAATAGAAAAATTATGAAATTTGAAGTTACTAAATATTATATATTTTTGTTGCCATTATCAAAAGCTCACAATTGTAGCTTATGTGGTAGAAGCTATATGATATTCATTCTTGCTAAACATAAAAAAATCTGAAAAAATGTGAATGTGGCATACATGCATCAAATTTGCAGAGAATAAGCAGTGTTTCTAAATTATGAACACAAGTACTGAAACCAAAACTTAGCTTTCTCATCTGTAAAATGGAGATGATTAGTAATAACTACTTGACAAAATTGTGAGGATTTGATGAAATAACACACATAAAACACTAGCATATTGCTTGCCTTATTTTAACACAAAGTAAATGTTAACTACGCAATCCTGCATGGGGAAATGAGGGGCTCTGAAGTTCACCTGAGGTGTAAAGTATAATGAATGCTGTAAATCTGAAGAGCAGAGAAATGAGGAGGGGCCATCACTTCTTTCCAAATTCGTCCAGGTAAGAGTTAACCTTCAGAGGTAACGGGAGTGGGGTTTGGCCAAGGAGGAAAGTGGTGAGTCAGGAGGCATAAAACCTGGCGGAAGGGCAGAAGAGGGGAATGGGACAAAAGGTTGCACATCATAAAAGTGTGCCACAGGATCTGACGCTTGTGAAGTGAAAAATACTCCCTTGTTAACAATTATTGGTGGTTGCTGTTGATTTGAAATTTAGTGACAGGCCATCCTGTTCTCCAGTCAGATGCTGATCTACACAGGCAATGGGTCCAACTTCTGGAGGATGGGTTTTCCTCTTCGTCAGTAATGTAAGCAGTGTGAAAGCCTATGCAAATACTCTTTTGGGCCATTGTCCTTCTGCACATCACCGATAATATATTTAGAGCCATACATTAGCAATGTTAAATTTATTTGTTTTTCACAAATCATTTTTGAAAGCGTCCACACTTTATCAAGGCTGCTCCTTAAATCTAACATATTTATCATGTGGGATTTTATTTATTAAATTTTATTTGCTGTCAAGAGAGACAGACATGAATACAATGTTTAAAAAGATGTCTACTGATGTGAGAAAAAAAAATGTAAGTCCTAAGGTAGAAGCTCAGTGAATTGGAGAAATGCAAACGTCCCTGGTGTGCTGCAGTCCACGGGGTTGCAAAGAGTCGGACACGACTGAGCAACTGAACTGAACTGAAATGTCCCTACATTTAATCTTCACATGACAAAATACATTATGGTCAAAATAGGATCTCCAAATTGTAGCTTTCTAACATTCTAAAACCTGCATAATATAAGCCTATGCTTTTCGTTAGGCTTTCTTTTTTTTTTTTTTCAATTCCTTCAGCAACCATTTTGTCATAAAGGCTACTAGGTCACTGTAAGCCTCGTTTTTCCTACAACAGTCTTTTCTACATAGTTATTTCAGATACATTAAAGCCAATTATAATTACCTAGGCTATATAAAACAACACCTCCTTATGCAAGGAGGATGTGATATACGGGGTGCAACATACACTGGTGTCAAAAGCAAATTATTTTCATCAGACAATTATAGTGTCTTTGACATCAGGCCTACATTTCCCACCAATTAGTACAAACTGCAGGGTGCAATTCTAGAATTCTGCAGTACTAGCAGCTAGTGGTCCTAAGTGGAATTTAGGGCATTTAAGTACTGTAAGGTCTAATAAATATTCGACTTTAACTTCAATTGGTTCAAATCAATAAGTCTGTGTTGTCTGCACATCATTTTTCCTCAGCCAGAAAGTACATATGGATTTTATTTTTGCGGGGAAATTAATTCTTCTTGTCAATAAAGTGCTTAATTTTCGTTTTAATGCCATGCCTCTACTGCACACCACTGAACTATTTATCAGGCCAAACCTACAGCCACCAGTGGGGATAGTGGTGGAGGTCAATGGAGGACTTTTGTAGAGAAGAAGTATTCAGGAGTGAAAAGTAAAACTGACCTTTTTTTTTGCACCCCAATTAACTGTACAATTACTTGATATTCTTTAAAATTATTCAATTGCTGAAATAAAACAGTGTAAGTAAACTAAAAGGGCAGGGCTTCCACGATGTCTCAGTGGTAAAAGACTCTGCCTGCCTATCATTAAAAAATCCACAAACAATGAATGCTAGAGAGAGTGTGAAAAGCAGGGAACCCTCCTACTCCGTTGGTGGAAGTATAAATTGGTACAACCACTGTGGAGAAGAGTATGGAGGTTCCTTAAAAAAATAAAAATAGAGCTACCATATGACCCTACAATCCCACTCTTGGGCACATATCTGGAGAAAACATGATCCAAAAGGATCCATGTGCCCAAATGTTCATTGTAGCACTCTTTATAACAGCCAAGACATGGAAGCAACATAAACGTCCACGGACAGAGGACTGGATACAGAAGATGTGGTACATACAAACGGAATAGTACTCAGACATTGAAAAGAATGAAATAATGCCATTTGCAGTCAATGGATGGATCTGTAGACTGTCATACTGAGGCAAATAACCAGACACAGTAGTAGAAATATGGTTATGACACCCCTTATATGTGGAATCCAAAATGAAATGATACAAATGAACTTACTTACAAAACAAAGAGACTCACAGACTTAGAAAATGAACCTATGGTTACCAAAGGGAAGTGACAGGGAGTTTGGGAAGGTCATATATATCCTGTTATATTCAAACTGGATAGCTAACAGGACCCAGCACATGGAACTCTACTCAATGTTACATGCCAGCCTGGATGGGAGGGCGATTTGAGGGAGAGCAGACATATGTATGTATGTCTGAGTCCCTTTGCTGTCCTCCTGAGACTACCATAACATTTTTAATCGGCTATACTCCAATACAAAATAAGTTTAAAATTTGGAAAAAAAAAATCTCTGCCTATAATGTAGGAGATAAGGGTTTGATCCCTGGGTTGGGAAGATCCTCTGGAGGAGGAAATGGCCACCCACTTCAGTTTTCTTGCCTGGAGAATCTTATGGACAGAGGAGCCTGCATCCATGCTGTTGCAAAGAGTTGGATATACGTTGGGCTGAGACTGAGCTGAATAAACTAAAAGGGCATTGCTTAAAATTTTAAGAGCTTTGTACTTTTTTATATGAGAAGTATATAAATGAAAATGCATGTGACTTTATGATGCCAGGACTAAGGGATAAAGACTGGTCATGTAGAACATTAATCCGTTTTTTTGCCTACATGGTACCTAGAAGTTAGCCTGACTCACTTTTACTTATGAAACTGACTAAATCACTCAGTCATTTTTGTGGTTATTAAAATAACACTGGCATTTCACCAGGTTCCAGTTCAATACCAGACTTTGTAACAGAAACAGTATATGACCAGTTTTCTGCTTTCAAGGGATCTAGTCCCAAATGTAGTTGTCTTGGTTTATGTCACTTACAAGACTTAAGCATTTTCCTTAGGTTTCAGAATTTTAAGTATTATACAGTCAGCTGTACTATTTTAGATTTCATTTCTTGAGTTCAGCTATTGTCATTTTAGCTAAGTCTCCTGGAACTTTTAATAAAGAAATATACAAAAAGGGATGAAGCCATTTCTCTTTTCAATTGGAACCCAATTCCCCTCTAAAACATCAAGTTTGCAAGGCGATCCAAAACTGTTCGTCTTTAAAAAATAATGTAATTTAAAAAATTCAATAGAAGAGAATGCTGTTAGGTGGCATTTTAACACATGGACAGTGTAGTCTTTCATCATCTTAAAAGAGTGTAGTGGGGACAACAAACCCACGTGGAGAGTGAGGTAGGAAGGTGCTACAGAGCTGCCCAACCAGCAAAAATCTAATGCAGACTCAGGCAGTTCATCTACCCTTCTTCTCAAAGGCTCCAAGGATACCCTTGTACTTCCTGAACTCTTTCTGTCCTTTTCCTTCAAAGAAATTTACATATAATTTGGAAAGAATGCCACAGGAATAGAACACTGGGCATGGAAATGATAATGAGAGATGCAAGGGTACAGTGGACCACAAATGGGTATTGATGACTTGCTCATCATTTCAGCCAGCGTTTATTGAGAACCTACTGTGATGGCATGGAGGTAAGTCAGAAATGGACCCTGACCTCAAGAATTTGTGGCTATATCCCTCTGAGACAAAGCACATAGATAGTTACAACATAAAATAGTGATTGATGCCAAAAGGAAGTCACAGAAGTAATAGGACAGAATTGGCTCATCATATAATTAGGCATTCTCTTCATTCTCTGAGTGGCTTCTGACCTAGTCCCTTGGAATTTCTATTTCTCTTTGCTGCAAAATCAGGGAGAGATAACTGCTTTATTTTTTTTTTTATTTATATCTTTGGCCATCTGTGCATCTCATGGGATCTTAGTTCCCGGACAAGGGATCAAACCTCGGCCCTTGGCGGTGAAAGGCAGAGTCCTAACCACTGGACTGCCAGGGAATTCCTGAAAGATAGCTGTTTTAGATATGAAACACTATCCATGAGTAACTGTAAATTTCTCTGCATTGAAGTGTTAATTTAGGTGTTGTGTCTATAATAAATGGGTCACTTAAGCAGCTATAAAATATACCAAACTAAGTGGAATATAGCTACAACTGCTTGATAACCATTCTTACTAACCCACTTGGGGTGAAGTCAATGCAGACGAGAGGACATCATTCCTCAAATTTGTCACATAATGCATACTGAAAACTCCTAGCAGATAAGCCTCAGGGATAAGGGTCTGAAACTCATCTTAGTAAAGCAAATCAGAGTAGATGTCTTTGTTTTTCTCGGAGGTAGGGGCAGGGGTAGCCGGGTCTATAGAGTCAGCTATTCTCTCCCTAGAGTAAGGGTCTTCCCAACCCAGGGTTAGAACCCAGGTCTCCCACATTGCAGGCAGATTCTTTACCAGCTGAACCACAAGAAAAGCCCTTCCCTAGAGTAAGAGGAAGCAAATGCTATCGTGTGATGCAGAATTTACTTGTTACAATTATGTCCGGCATCACTCAGTTCCCCAAACCTACCTGAGCATCTAACCAAGCACTGCACTTAAGAATTAAATGCATCATAAAATACAGCTTGTGAGTCTGAATATTACAACCACACTTCACCATGACCCATGGTTCAAAGGCTTCTCCCAGTAGCAGTTGCCCTTGAGACCAGCGCCTCTGAGCAGGGTGAGAGCTGTGAGGCTAACTATGCCTGTGGCTTCACTACTGTTTTAGCTCTTCCTCAAATTTTCAGCTCCTCAGAACACTCTCATGGAATTTCATCAGTGCAACAGCTTCCTTCAGAGTAGCACTGAGTGTATCTTTCCAATGGTGCATGGAGGATATAAGCTCATAACACCCATTAGCATTAATGGGAGTTATCCGCGTAAATCCCCTCACATCGATTAGAGAATAGGCCCCTTTTGATTTTAGAAATCTTTCCTGTGAGGATTTCCCCTGTGTCTAGTATGGGCATATAAATGGCCATTTTATTGTATTAAATATGTATCACATCCATCATTTTTAATGCTGTGCTGTGATGAAGGCTTCTCAGTTCTGGGATCAGTTCAGAAAATATTTAAACTTGGCAGGCTAAACAACCCTCAGCTAAGAAAGCCTAAGGGCCCCATTCAGAGGAACATTATCTACCATTTATGCTTGATTTAAAAAAAAAAAAAACAAAAACTGAAATTACACAGGAAAAAAGTGTGGACAACATTGTTTTTGACTAAATTACAGGCTTTTAATATTCATTAGCAGTGACTTTTCCATTATTCAACCAAGAGAATCTGTATACAAACCGAGAGAGAGAGAGAGAGACGTGGTTGCCTTAAATTAACAAAGAACGGCTGGTGTTTGTTAACAACAAAATCATAACAACAATACGAGGGCAACTTAGATTCTGACCTAAGAGGGCTGTGCTGAGTGACCTCCACACAATTGTCTCTTTCCCGATCATGATATTCATGTAGAGATGCAGGGTAGAAAATAAATGAAACCCATATTTTTTCCCATTGGTGTTATATGCATTGTAACTTTGCTACTGGAGAGTGGCTATTTGCAAGACCCCTAAATCTAGATAGCAGAACATTGTCCAGGTTGCAGGGAGCAGATATAATTGATGCACATATTTTATTTGTTCTTCAGATGACCCTGGCATCTTTAGCCGACCACACCTCCTCTCACTTCCTGTCGTATTATGCAACCTTCTTTCACATATTCCTTTATTTGCATAATAAGTAGCTTTGGAGCCTGACCACATGGGTTTGGTCATAGCACTGTCCGTACAAGATGTTTGACCCTACACAAGCTACTTAGACTCCCCGACCCCCCATTTTATTCTCTGTAAAATGGGAAAGTAATACAATTGCTGAAAGATTATGGTCAAGGTAAAATGAGACAATCTTTATGAGGCCCTACTATGGAGTAGATATTCAGTGTATGGTATTAAGTGAAAATTAAATGACTATGAAATTGCTATATATAGGATGTGGAAACAGATGTGAGAATCTTTGAAGTCCTTAGGTCAGTCAGTGCTGTGGGGAGGATTTCTGGCCCCAGTGCCTGCTGCATAAAGGACATCAGGTGGTGTTACCCCTACTCAAAACATCACAGGCGTTAGTGGAGGAAGACCGTTTCCTAACTCCATCTTCAAGTGCACATTTACATTTTACACAGTACAGAAAGGAATGAAAATATCACCTCATTAACATGTATCTCTGCCCATACACATTTTTAGGGAATTAGTGTGTCCTTGTAAAACAGTTGCTACACCCTAGAGGATTTACCAATAGGGGAAATACAACCTTGGTCCTGTAAGAGGCAAGAAGAGCTCTAGAAAGCTGACATGCATGTCCAGCTATAGTTTCCTGTGTTGGGGTCACACCCAGCTTCGCCAGCTCTGGATGCCTGCGCTTACCAGATTATACCTCATATGATGATAGTTCGGTTCGACATCAGTGTATTCATTGAAGAGGCTTATGCATCATTGTAATTATTTAAAGTTAGTGTTTCTTAATTAGGTCTTAACTCATTCACCTTTTCTTCTCTTTTCTCTGCATGCTCAGAGTTCCCTTGTGTGTTTAAGTAAAAGTTGACTTACTGATTCTTCTTCCAGGCTCCTCCCAATATTGTTATGACCTCAGTGAATTAACTGATTCCTTTTTTAATCAGCTGGTTCAGAAGGCATCGTCTTCACTTTTTTTCTTTCTCTTTTCACCACCCACCCTCCCCTTTTAAGATAAGAAGTATATTCAATTCACACTTTAAACATATTTCACAGTGCTAGCATCATCATGTACTTTAAAAATCTCTCTTGCCCTTTACAGACCTTTATTCCCTTCAAGGTTTTTACAATGAAAGGAAACTCCCCACCATGTCCAGCAAGTCATACCAGACAGCATTACGTAGTTGAAATTGGTGACATTTACTGAAGAGGAATATTAAGAGGACACTCATGGGCTTATTTGTTAAGATTAATGGGATAGGATTATAAAAGATCTGATTCTTCATATGTATACATATGGGGATGTAAAGATGGGGAGGTGGGTGGAGGGAGAGAGGCGGATTTAAGAAGACAAAGGCCTAAGGCAATTTACGTTAGGGTTTACAATGGTTTTGCTGCAAGCATGCAGAACTAACTGGGTTTAGATTAAGGCAGTCTAATTAGTGTCATGTCAAACTGGCAGTGATCATAAGACAAGAGAGAGGTCACTCTTGTCATCTTCTTGGTCTTTTGCCCTTAAATATAGAGCTGCATAAAGTACAATCTCCTTCTTGTTAATGGAAGCAGAATATGTATAATCTGCACATGAAATGAAAAGAAAATGTGTAAGGAAATTTCTTTTTCCCATTTCCTCGTCAGGAGCTGTGAATTTTAGTGCGAATTAAAGTAAGGCTAATTCTGCAGTCATCTTCTGACCTGTCAGGGTAGCTGTCACCCTCACGTCTCTCAACGCAGGTCTTTAGCTTCTTCTTGCTGAGTGCAGCCTTTGCCGACTGACAGAAAAATACCGACCATGACAAGAAAAAAGAACATAATGTCCTTTTCACCCATCACTACTCAAAATTGCTCAATCTTTACTGACATATTATTATACATTGTTTCTCTGAAAAAGCACTTGCTTTCTTTTCTATATAAGAAGTACAAAACTTTCAGGAGACAAGAAATTGTTCTTTAGAAAAGATTAAAGCCTGTAATTATTTTAAATTGTCTATTAATATGCAATACGTTGCCCTTTAATATGAATAAGGTGTAGTGAGACGCTTGAGTCATTACTAGGGCGCCCACTTGTGCCTCTAGTTATGGATCTGTCGCCTTTTTTATTAGGGACCAAAAGGAGCCATGGTGGGGCCAGCTGCTGTGCTTTGAGACCACTATCCCAAGCTTGGGAAGATCTTTAAACATTCACTGAAGGGTAGGTGGAAAACCACTCAGGTTCTAATTCAAGTCAATAAAAAAAGAAGGTTAGAAGCAATATTCGAAGACTGTCTTCGATCTTTTATTTTTCCCCTCTAAAGGAAAAGAGGGACCACTCTGTGCTAAAGTGTGTTATTGGCATCCGTGAGAAGCACAATAAAAACACTATGAATAGCGAGAAAGGAAATTAAAGCACTGAAGGGTATGTGGACATTACAGAACAGAATGTCAACATACATGGCAGCAGTGAGTCCACCAAATGCAGATGAAAAAATATCAGTGTGCAGGCTCATGCCATTGGTGACAACAACTGTCTCACTGTCTGTTACCTTGTGTTTCAAGTGGCGTAAACAGTGGGTGAGTTTGGATTTGCTATACCTAGGTGCAACGGAGTTGGGTTTAAGTTGAGATTTCTGTTGTGGCTGTCAATTCTCTTCCTTTTGAAGAGTTCTAGATTCTCCATAATTCTGGAAAATACCTTCGGTTCTAGTAGGCTCTGTTCTGAGAACAATATAGATATTAAGCGTTTACTATAAATAATTAACCAATAGATACAGGAAACACTTAGAAACACTGGCATTTATTTCAAGAGGCATAATCTGAGCTACATAAATATGCTTTGCAGTTGGGTGTTCATTTTCCTAATTCACAATGTCTTTTGGATTATTGTCACTATTATTTTTACTTTTTTTTAACTGAGAGAAGTATGTGTTATTTCATCACATGACATTTCTTTGAAAAATCTTTCTTGTCTAGATGTGGACCTTAATGCATTATGCAAAGCCCAGGGATTTAGATTTTTGACATTGCATACACTCACAGTATATTCTAAAGGGAGACATTATATGCTAACTTCTTGTGAAATCCTGTAGCAGCTGCTTGGTTAATATAATATGTTGAAAAATATTTATGTAGTTTGTTTTCTTTTCTGTCAACCCTGGTATCTTATGAAATTTTTTTTCAAATGGCCAGTAGCTAAAGTAGTGACTTTAGTTTGACTTAATATTATGCCACATTGACAGATGAAAACTCCTTCTAAAAATGTCATTTGAGTGCTCGACTCATTTGCATTTAGCTCGAAAGCTTTTAGCGCTTTGCACATTCACATTATAAACATTTGGGTGAACATTAATACCCCAGCTAAACAAAAATGCTATTCACTCCAACCATTTCTTCCACTACATAAAAACTATAAACGATTCTCCTACCAAAAAAAAAAAAAAGAATGCAACCCGAAAATCAATTATAGTAACTATTTAGAAACGTAAAGGAAAGGCAGTAAAAAAGTGACAAAAAATCTTTAATTGTAGGGAAAATGTGCATCTTTTTTTCCCCAACATGTGAATAAAATGCATTTCCTTCTTTAACAATCACAGTTACAATAGATCCATGCATCTCACAGGAAAAAATTGACAATTTGATTATGACTTGTACTTTTTGCCGGGGCCATGAAAGTGGTTTATGTTTGAAATGTATCAGCTGGAAAGTACTTATTACTCATAAACGCTCTGCTATTTCACTTTCTGCAAAGTGAGCTGTTAACAGATACAATTTGAGCAGAATAGCCAGAGGAGGCCTTTTGATATGCAGAAGAGCTGACCCGCGTGCTGAGCCTTTAATTGGGTTTTTAATTTTCCAGGCCATCTGACAATATCAAACATGATCCCAGTGCTTGAAATGTTGATTGGAGGCTAAGAAGGATGTACTACAACATGGCATTATGGAGAGAAAGAGGGAAGCATGCAGGTAGAGAGGAAGACACTGAGAGCCAAATCATCTGCCGTGTGATTTTTGCTGGTTTTAGAGAATATTTCCAAACAGTTTAGCATTTCATTTTAAATGATGAACATCTGATTATTTTGTAGTTATGGTGAAGATGTTTGAAAATATTTCTAAATCATATGTCTCAAGCTACTTAGCTAAACGGATCTACTCAAGTGAGTCGGAATTGGGGAAAAAAAGCATTTTGTAATTTAGCATGTTTTCTTAGGCAAAACTACCAAAAGTAAAAAAGTGGTTGTAGAAAAAAATATTTGATTAATTTGCTATCATTTGGATGCTTGCTTTGAAAAGCACCTGAACACAATGCATCTTTTCCCATTATGAAGTTCTCATTTTTATAAAAATTTATAATGTTAAAATGATCATTTTATTCAATGTCAAGTAGATGCTCATTTATAGCTATCAAAACATTTGGAAAAGAGAAGCATAAGATTTATTTTGGCTTTGGACAGCTTATTCAGTAAACATTTTTTTATTTGCTCATTTGTAAGGATAAGGCGAAGAATAAAATCTAATTTATTATTTTATTGGAAGTCAGTATCAGAGTGATGCAGGACTGTGGATTTAAGAAATCTGTAAATCTCTTTAATAAAGGCCTGGGGAATTATTAGCAAGGACAAATGTAAAATGCCTGACAGTTACATTTCTAAAAGAAAAACACAATAATCTCATTAAAGAAATTACTGACAGCAGCTCACAGATGTTAATGGTTGAAGTAACAAAGGACATACAATATCAGAAAGTAGATTATCCTTTTCCTCTTTTAGAATTTTGCTATCGATCTAACTTATTGGGCATATTAAAATAACAAATTGCAGTTTTTCACTCAACAATCTTCTTTTGCAATAATACGAAGCAATCTAGAGTAAAATACATTTTTAGATGATAAATAATTATAATTTAAACACAAAGAATTGTGAAACCCATTAGAGAAAGAAGGTTAGATGAAAATGATACTGTGTTCTGCAACATAAGAACTAGAAGGAAGACTGCCCTGAAGCCAATCAAATAATAAAATAGTAGTTACATTCTGTAATATACATATAGTTGTATAAATTTATATATCTATTTATATAAAAGTATTTTGAATATTGAAGGCTATACAGGAAATTATTTAGATATATGCAGCGATTTCATAGTCTTAGGAATTGGAATTGTATTAATTTTTTTCTTTTTCCTGCTCACTTTCTCTTGTCATCCTAAACAAGGAATGAGTGAATTATTCACCGAAATAAAAGTCTAAGAACAGTCCAATAAGCAAGAAAGTGTGTTTTGTTTTAAAGGAAAAAAAAGGCAGATATAAAGTATTAGCTATATTATCTTCCTAATAATCTTAGATACTATGAGACTAGGTGATTTGGTTCAGTTTTTGTCTAGCTAGTGATTTTTGAGATACTTCGTTCAATGTGCCCAATTATGCTATGTATCCTGCTGTTTTACATCATAATGAATATTACCCATTTGGATTAAAACTAAGAAAGATGGTCTGTACACTTAATTCTTTAATCTTTCATCTGAGCCTCTTAAATGTTTCAGTGTTCTGAAAGCTGCACATTTCTCTAAGATGTAGTAAATATTCAATTATGTCCATTCGGTACTTGAAAAAATGAAGGCACTTAGAGACTACTGATTGGAATAATATTTTCAAATATGTTAACGTAGCTCAAGAATCTTAAATCCTAGGCTGAGATTCACTGGGCATACTGCCCAACAAAGACCTCAGCAGCAAGAATATGAACCCTAGTACATTATGGGAATTTAGACAAGTCTCAGATGAGGACTATTTTTGCATTTCTCTACATCAAAATTTGAGAAGAAATGGTTTACATTTTAGGTGCAACTTCATTGGTGGGAGGGAGATATCTGGAGACTTAGGAAGAGACATCTTTATGCCTTTATATTAGAACAACTTAGAATATATTGTACGTAGATAAAAATACTATTCCACAACACAAGTTGAGAGATATTTAACATAGTGGTTAAACCATATAGTAAATTTTGCCTAGGATCTTTACTTGCCAAAGTAAAACTTTACTTAAAAGTCTGTATGATTTATACACTAAATTTCATCATATAACTTGGAAAAACAACAATATTTTAATTTTTAACATTTTTATCTACAGTCTAAAAAGTCAAGTCTTTATTTCATCGTTGGGTTGTGAGTTATTGGTACAATAAAATAGAAGCTGAAAAGTAAAGTAAGAAGAAACATTTTCCTAAAGAACCAAGTCAGAAAAATGGAAAGAGGGAGTGGAATTCTTTTCATTTAGGGCATAAGAAGCCATTTAGATAGCATGTACACTGTATTTGTGCAAGAAAACATTTTTACATAGATTTGTTCATAATTATAAAATACCTTTAATGTATCAAAGTTTCTTAGAGGAGTCAAAATGAACTGAGTAAGCACTGATATGTTGAATTGGCTTAAGGGTTTATAAGGTTATTTGGGGGAGATCTGGGTAAGAAAAGCTCTAATAGGGTCTAGCAAGAATTATTTTACATGTAGCAGAAACTATCTCATAAACATAATTAAAATACCCATGTAACCATTCTTACTCTTGGAAACATACAAATGAAAATATGGAGATGGCTCAGACTTTCCCCAGAATCTCCTGGTAGATTAGGAAGGGGAAAAGATCTAGAAGGACATATGTAATAGTTTGTCCATGTGTCTAGAAATGAAAAGGTAACATTTACAGAGCACCAATTCTGTGCTTTTATGGATGTTTCCTCGCTTGAGATGGTTGGGTGGCATCACCAATTCAATGGACATGAGTTTGAGTAAACTTGGGGAGCTGGTGATGGACAGGGAGAGCCAGGCATGCTGCAGTTTATGGGGTCACAAAGAGATGGACATGACTGAGCTACTGAATGAACTGACTGAACCGAGGTGAACAGAGTTGTAAATTAAGCACAGCTTCACGGTAAGAGGTCTGTGTGATGCCCATGCCTCTCCATGTTCAGCTGCCCCAAGTTGTTTTGCAGCTATTATACTCTTATGTTTAAAATACACCCTATATTTGTTTATTCACTAATTTCCATGGGATTTCATTATTGTTACATGTGAGATGGGTTTAACCGCTTATTTTGCCAAGAAAAAATGGACAAAGAGGTGAATAAAAGCACATAGAAGTACTAAATCAGTTTGGATGTTTAAATAAAGAAAATAGCTGGGCCTACGATTCTTTGGATGTTAAAATAGCATTCTTCAGCAGACTTCACTACACATTTTTTAGGGTCAAGTTAAGATAGGTAAAACTAACCATTTCGCCTTCTGTATTCAATTCAAGGGCAGGCAAAGCCTCAGGGTAGACCTACATTTCTGATTCAAGAACAAGGTTGCTCTGTTAAGCATCGCAATGAACTTGAGTTCTTAGGTGATGAGAGGGATGACTTCTAGGAAGTCATTAAAACAAGCCAACCAACCCACGTGTATGGTGGTGGGAAGGTTTGCCTCAAATGAGGTACTACGTTTGCTACTTCTCTCCCATCCTCAAATAGCCAGTGACATTACTATTGATTAGACAATGAGCTATGGATGGAGATTAAAAAATGAATTAAATTTGTCCTCCAAGAGACCTCTTTTAGGCACTCTTCTGTGTAGATGCAGTTTAGAGAAATGACTTGCTCAGGGAAGCACAACTGGTAGTTACTTATGACAATACAGTTATTTGCAAGATTAGCTTAAAAACTTTTAAAACCTACAGGGTCTCCTCTAGGCTAATTCAATCAGAGTTCTTTGAGTATGGCCTTGACATTAGTATTTCTTGATTGAGAACAACTAATCTAAATCCATTAGAAAAAATGCCAAATTATACATTTCTCCAGAAGTCTTTTTATCAACACACATTTCACTAATTGAGGACATGCCAGTTACTATGTGTACAAAAATGAAAAACAAAAAAGTACCTGCTGCCAAATAGAGAATAGTCTAGTAGGGATAGAGAGTGAAGCAGTAATCAAACTACACTGTAATAGGGGCAATATTCAAGACAGCTATGAGATATCGGGGAGTGATCTACAAAGCCTCAGGGAAGCAGAGAGCCTGTGGAATTGGTGGTACCATCTTGCTGTAAAATATAGGAAAAATTACATGGCCTTTTTGAGTGTGGTTTTTCATGAAAAGAAAAAGGTTAGACTACACTACATCTAAGGTCCTTTGTAGGAAAATGCTACTGTGTGCTAATTGTTTAGGAATGCCTTTTGGAGCACTTTTGAAGCACATCAGACACAGTTAAAACTCCTAGTTGGGCCAAGTTGGGAAGCTGTGTATTTAATGAACATTCCTTATAATCAAGGGATTCCCTGGTGGCTCAGGGTTAAATAATCCACCTGGTCAGGAAGATCCCCAGAGAAGGAAATGGCAACCCACTCCAGTATTCTTGCCTGTGAAATCCCATGGAGGGAGGAGCCTGGCGGGCTACAGTCGCAAAAGAGTTGAAAATGACTTAGAGACTAAACAGTAACTTCATAAGCAAAACATCTCATACACACAGATGCACACAAACTGGTCATTCTCCCCAATAATTTTTGCTGCATAAGCAATCACCCCAAAACTTAGTGGACTAAAACAATATTTATTTTGATTGCAAGTCTGCAAATTTGGGCAGTGATTCAAGGTAATATCTTGTCTCTGCTTCATTCTTTGTCATCTAGGGCCTGAATGTTGAAGCCTAGAATCACCTAAGGCTTTCATTTATATCTGGTGGTTGATGCAAGGGATTAAACAGCTGAGAGGCGAGGATAGCCTGGGATTCCTCAAGGATCTTCTGTCTCTAGGTGGTCTTTCCATGCGGTCTGCAGCATGAAGACTCAGGGCTCAGTGTAGGTTTGTATCCTAAATGAGCCAGGGTTGTCACAACACTTCTCCCTATACAGTCTCAGAAATCATACCGTCTTATTTCAGTCGTGTCTTTTTTGCTAGAAGCGAGTCACTAGACCAACCTCCATTCAAGGGGAGAGGAATTAGACTCTACTTTTTTACGGGAGGATAGAAAATATTTGTAGACCACCGTGATAACCAAACAGTAGAACTTTATACACGATAACATTTACATTTGAACACAAGATTTCTGTTGACCCTTTAGTTTTACATAATCAAATTTTTATAGTAGATTCAGAAGTTAGTCAATGAATAATTAACATTAAGGACTACTCAAAGAAATAATAGCTGTTTCCTAATTATGATAGTAATTCCTGGAAAAGTTGAAAGCCAGTGAAGTATAGCTAATAATATTTACACAGTATCTATTCTTATATATTGCTATGCAGGTACTTATACACTTCATATCTTTAGCTCATTCAGTCCTTCTGACAAGTCTATTAGGTAGGTACTTATGTTATTTCCATAACAGAGGCTTATATAGGTGAAGGAAATTCCCCAAGTTCAAAAAGCTATCAAAGGGAAGAGCAAGGATTTTCACCAATTAATTCTCACTCCCAAGACCAAGGTCTTAATAGTCACACTATTAATAACTAGAAGGGTTATGGTGGCCTAGATATTCAGTATAATGAACTTATAATATTTGCAAAACTTGTTCCTTCCAGAGAGTATGGAGTTTGAAACAAATTTATATTAACTCTTGCTTCCCCTCTTAAATTTTGTTTGTATGTTGTATTATGACCCAATATCACTCATTTGCAAATTTGAGTGTGCATAAACTAATCAAGTAAAACTTATACTTAACTTTGACTTTCTAGCTTAAAAACCATTAATATTAGTATATCACCAAAGCTCTCTCTAAAGGCCCAATAAAGTTAGGTAAACATGCATTCTCTGAATCTTCTGACTGAGATACCAGAGTACCTTGTTTCACACTTGGTCCTTTGAGGGGACAACAGGAAATTTACAAAGAGCACATGAAACAGTTTGAAATGAGCATGTTCCCCTTTACATACATTCTTTTGTCTAGTCTGCATGGTGCTTTGTCAAAAATGTCTGAATCATTTCACATCTCACTTTTGCATATCTTTGTCTGATGAAAGTTGACGTGATGTAAGCAATGAAGAGAAAAGAACTTTCCAGTAAATGCAGATCCTTTTACTCCACCCTCCCCGCAACAGAGCACTGCTCATCTTAGCAATACAATGCCTTTCCACTCAGGACTGCCACTGTAGTCTCCTTTCAGGGCAAGGAATGGGGTGTTTTCAGAGACTCCATCTGTGAGGCAGAGTCAGCAGCAGGGCTGGGTGCTCAGCTGCCTAATTAGGTCATGGGACAGCTGAGGCAAAGAAAAAATAAGGTGTCAGGTGAGGTGGAGATCAGGTAATCAGTTTGGAGCGAGGGACAAGGGAGGCATGCGAGGGTTGAATAAAGAGGACAGCATTGCAACGGCAGTGGTAGGAAGAGTCCTAGAAATGAAAACCATTTGAAAAATCAAATACATAAGGACCTGTGTCTTCTTTGTACTGCTTTGCATATAGCTAGGTACCTTTCTATCAGTATATTCAAAATTGTAATTCAGAAATATATTCTGGCCCAAACTATTCATGTCTTTGCCGTGTCATTTTGGAGACTGGGGAACCAGTGGGTTAGATAGCGTCTTTACTCACTACCCTGTCCCTTTATCCTAGAATCAATTAATCTATGATTATTAATGATGAAGATACTCAATATGTTCATTCAGTAAACTATACGGTCCTTAAAATATTAAGGTTCTAGGGACATGAAGATGATTGCAACTTAGCTTTTGGCTTCAAGGCAAGGCAGACACATACCTAAATGTTAGTACAATGTGATTAATGCTGTAATAGATACACATGTAATAATAGATGGCGTAGTTTAGCTGCACACTGGGAACGTTGGAGAAGGTTCTTCAGAGTAAACAGGGTTGTGGATGGAGGATAAATCAAGTGTTCTCTGGGAGAAAAAGATTCCTGGTAGAGATATCAGTTTGGAATGGCACACAGGGCTGAGTGCATTGGGATCTGATGTGTAGTTTGGGGTGTCTGAGAATAAAGGGTACATGGCATGGGAAATAGGTCTGTAGGAAGGTCCAAGCTGAGACAAAACTTTGTATCCCATGCTTTAAAGTATTAGTTTAGCATCATATTTACTAAATCTAATTGCCCATAATAACCCACAAGAAATCTTGCATAAATCTAAAATTGTCTTTTCAATGCCTCAGTTTTCTCATCTGCAAAATAGGGATAATTATTCTGATTTTCATTCCTACTGCCTATGCTCTCGTTCACCCTTACTTAGCCGTATCCTACTCTTTGCAGCCCCAAGGTCTTTAGCCTGCCGGACTCCTCTGTCCAGGGAATTTTCCAGGCAAGAATACTAAACTGGGTAGCCATTCCCTCCTCCAGGGTATTTTCCTGATCCAGGGACTGAACTCGTGTCTCTTGCACCTCCTGCATTGCAGGCAGATTCTTTACCACTGCACCACCTGGAGAGTCTCCTATAGCCAATACCTAATACTAATTTTGCTATTGCCTGTCCATACTATTACAATAATCTTCATACTTGCAACCATGACTTCAGTCTCTCCTCCTTAAAGCACATTCGTTTGCCATTATTAAAGACAAAAACATAGTAAAGAATAATAAAAATATTATCATCTATCTTCAAAGCTCCCCATCCCCAAAGAATAAATTCCAAACTTTCTGAAAAGGCAGTTAAGACTTTCCACCCACTGATTGAAACCTGATTTTATTTTCTATCCCAATACATCCTACAATGTTGCTTTCTTGGACTGTGTGACCTACTGCATTCTTTTTTTTTTGGATATGGTCCCTCCACTGCCTTACTCTTCTCTCTGCCAAGATCTTATTTAGTTTTTAAGATCCAGCAAAATGCTACTCAGTATAGTCAGAAATAATATCTTTAGCTTCTGAGTTCCTAAACAGCCATGTGTGATCAAAATATCTCGGCCAGAACTCTCCTTCTGCTATTACCACTTGTGACATTTTGGCCAGACACCAACTTCTCTAAGTCCTAGTTTTCTTCACCATAAAACAGGTAAAATATGTGTAATAGTACTTCTTCACAGGGTAGTTGTCTGATTTAAATAAGAAAAACCTTTTATAAACTTTTCAGGCATATTTTAATGTGAGCAACAACACAGGGATTCCAAAAGTAGAATAAGGAGTAAAAACAACAACTACAAGCAGAAATTAAGTCCCCAAAAGGTCACACACTCCACGCTTAATTAAGGACACATCCCTGAATTTAACTACAATGAGTATATCTATAGAATTGGAGTAACATTAATAATACCTACATTATGGAGTTATGAGATGGTTTAATGAGATAATATATGTGAAAGCAATATGAAAGAAATAATATTATGATGACACAAATATTATTGATTATTTGTTTAAGTCACCATGACCGTTCTCTATCCTAAACTGAATTATTTATGTGCACTTCTTATAACACATGTGAAACTGTAAGACATTTTAGGGTGCGCTGAGGTTTTAATCATGTTTATTCTCCCATGGAATAAATAAGTGAAGTTTACAAGGTGAGTGCATTTCTTATCAAAACACCAGTCATGTTCGGCGGAGAGTAGTCTGTGCTCAGGCTTTGGTCTGTAATCACAGCATCTTTCCCTGCCTGAGAATCGTTACCTATGTGGTAGCGTGGGTGAAACACTAGCTTATCACTTACATATATTTCAGTCTCATACATCTGAATCATTAGGGGAAGATTCCTTTGCCCTTACTCATCTCTATCAGTATAGTTCTTCCTCTGATTTTTACAATCACAATTTCCCACGTTGCTATAGTTGCAGCCCTCATCTTCACTCAGTGTTCCTCCTCCACTATCTAACCCTGCAATGTACCAGTATTTCCTTTTACATTGTAACTTACTGGAAAAATTCAATTTTCACATCTGTCTGGTAGACGTGACTGATACTCTGCTCTCCTTACGTCAATATTACTGGGAATTCCATGCATGTAAAACTGAATGGTGCAGAATGAAAACCAAATGTTAAACTTTAGCTCTACACAAGGAGCTTCTTTTTCTGTTGCACAATTGTCTTTGGATGCTATGCCTATCGCTCAACACTTTTAATTTTTGCATGGACTACATGAACAATGATTACTTATATGGATACACTTTGGAGTCATCTCTAATTGATTAGTGTCATATATTGAATGGACAGTAGATTTTAGTGAGGCTTTTTTCCCCCCATTAAATGTTGCCTATTTCTAGTCAAGACTTCCAAATTAATGACGTCTGGCATTGGAATCTAATCTGAATACCGTTTTTCAATTTGAAAAATAAGAATTAACTGGAATGTGGTCTTTGCACAAAACTGGTGTCATTACAACTAATGGCCTTGCAAAAGTCTATTGGTGAATTATGTTGTGAAAGTCATAATAAATATCAGGAACAATAATTTTGCTCCTCATGTCCCAGTAGAGGCTGAGGTGTCTGGGAACAGGCTTTTATAAGTCTTTTACTTTTGGTGCCCTTTTTTTTTTTTAACAGCTTTTTTACTGGAAGAATTTATTGGTCACATACACACCATAGGAAAACTATCCCCTCTCCCCAAAAAAAGGTAAGGCAGAAAAATTAGATTCATAAGAGAAGTATACATTCAAAGTAGGCAAAAATATGGTGCATGTTTTTAAAACAGAAAAATATTAAAATAATTTCACTATGAAATGCTTTGATTGGCATGTGACTTGGTACTTACTTCATATCAACCAGATCCAACTGCTCTAATAAATCTCTATTATATATGTTTCAGAATAGCTATTTAAAAAAATTTTTAAGCCAAAACATAAAATCTGTATTTGTGCATCCATGAACAAATCATCCTCCTTGGTATCTTCAGAGATCCAAGATGCTAACAGATTAATAGTTTAAAAAAAAAAAAAATTTCAAGCCACAGATTAACAAATATACTTCTTCAAAGTTTCTTGGATGACACTACCAAAAGTAACTTGTATTACTGTACTCTGGATTTTCAGATATAAATACCAGTCGATGGCTGGTTGGCCATTACATGACAACTGTAATTATCCTTATAATTGGGTCACAGTAGAGAGAATGCCTTATCTTTTCTTAGCTGGAACCCTGTAATTTGACCCTAAAATTCGGAAGCATACCGTTTTCTGTGTTTCAGCGGACACACTGACTTTGCAGTCTATGCTATGTAAGAGGGCAGGTAACTCTAGCACAGAAGAAACGATATAATGTGGTGTGGGGCATGACTTCAGGGGCACCATACCATTTTCATTTATCCAGACTGTTGCCTTCGGCCCTGCATTGAGGCCTCCTTGAATATCAGTTTCCAGCGTGTCACCAACCATCACACAGTCTCCAGGCTGTACCCCGAGGAGGTCACAGGAATAATAAAATATGGAAGGTGCCGGTGTCTCCTCTTTCTGCTCTCCACCCACAACAATAGCGTCAAAATAGGACTGACAGGCACAAGCCTCAACCTTCTCCCTCCGGGTCTGTTGTTCTCCATTTGTCAATAAGAGAAGGCGGACCTCCTCACGAAGTTCAGTGAGCATGGCTTTGACCTCTTCGGCCAGCGTCATGTGCCGTAAACGTGTCGATTTCCACAGGAAGTAACATTCTTCAGCTAATTTCCTCTTGGCTGCACCGCCTTTGGTTTCCTGGATTGCTCCTTCCCAGTGTGAAGCCCTGAGGTCAGTAATGCACATATTAGAAGGATGAAAGCATTCCTTGCTGAGTTGAACTTGAACTTTGTTGCAGATGATTTCAGCCTCTTCTTTGTAATTGTATTTTGATTGTAAGAGCTTTATCACCTCCAACATGCCCTTTCGACTCGCGCCTGCCGTGTCAATGAGCGTGTTGTCCCGGTCGAAGAAGACCGCCCGCACTCTGCTCAGCGCCTTGCCGCCGCCGCCAGCTCGACGCGCGGACGAGCCGCCGCCGCCACCGCGCGCGCCTGCGCAAACCTGGCCCGCCTGGTGCCCTTTTTTTAAAACAAGAAAAATGCATTGCTTTTGGACACTTATATAAGTGATTGTTGTTGTCTATCAACATCACTATCGTTACCCACAAAACACTAAAACAAGGCTCCTGTCTGACAAATCCCAGTGGGCATGAAGGGCTGAATTCTGAAACTCTGAGTGTGGGTTTCAAATGTGGCTGAAAGCAGGCAGAAGGAGAGTGTGGGGAGAAAGGAATGACGACTGAGCGTCTACTATGTCCGGTGCTCTGTGAAAAGGGATTCCCTCTCACTGTTTCAGTCTGTTCTGAACAACCCTGTGAGGTAAGTGGCATTACTTCCCCTATACAGATGAATACATCAAGACTCAGATTTTAGACTTGCCAGACTCCAAAGCCCAAGCTCTTTCTACTTCACAAAATGTATGAAATCAGTGAATACAACTACACAAGTTTGAATCAAAGAGAATTTCTGCTGTAGAAAAAGTTTTGTGCAATCTTGACAATGTTGCTGGTCTTGACCACATGTGTTAATAACATCTCAAACTTCTGTGGATTCAAGATCTCTACTAACATTGTAATAGAGGAACATTGTGTGTTAGGTGAAGAATGTTGACTTAATTCTCTGATTATTCTCAAGAGAAATTAGATTTCCTTTATCACCATATGCATGCTGACAAATGACAGGCACAAAGTGATTATTGAAAAAAATGCCTGTGGTGGAGAGAGCACAGAGTGTTAGAAATAGGATATGAACACAGTGGGTAACGAGGTGGAGGGATAAACCACAAAGACAACAGGAGAGCCTAAGAGGACTCTTTCTGTTATTTCTTCCACCAGCTATTTTGCAGATGAAAGTGTAAAAGTGAAAACTGCTCATCATGTCTGACTCTTTGCGACCCCATGGACTGCCAACCGTGGAATTCTCCAGGCCAGAATACTGGGGTGGGTAGCCTATCCCTTCTCCAGGGGATCTTCCCAACTCAGGGATTGAACCCAGGTCTCTTGCATTGCAGGCGGATTCTTTACCAGCTGAGTCACAAGGGAAGCCCAAGAATACTGGAGTGGATAACCGATCCCTTCTCCAGTGGGTCTTCCCAACCCAGGAATCAAACTGGAGTCTCCTGCATTGCAGGTAGATTCTTTACCAACTGAGCTATCAGGGAAGCCGTTTAGCAGATGGTGATACAAAGCCCAGAGGTTTGCTGCTCAGTCACTCCTAACAGTAGGCTGGCTTCATGGTTGGGTTTGAAACACCCTCCAACAGTTGGGTTAGCAGATAGTTCTAATACATAGCTGTCTGTGGGTTTAATACCAAATTGGATCTTTGGGGTTTCAGGTTACTCTAAAGGTCATGTTGTTATTTAGCCTCTAAATTGTGTCTGTCTCTTTTGTGACCCCATGGACTGTAGCTCACCAGTCTCCTCTGTCCATGGGATTTCCCAGGCAAGACTACTGGAGTGGGTTACCATTTCCTTCTCCAGGGGATCTTCCCTACCCAAGGATCAGACCCGAGTCTCCGGCATTGGCAGGTGGGTTCTTTATGGCTAAGCCACCAGGGAAGCCCCATAAAGATGATGGCTCTAGGCTAAATTAGACTAACCCTGCATGAAGATTCAGACTTCTGTGGGCATTGAAAATGCTGTTACTGCTACAATTACCACTACCACAACTACTACTATTATTGCTGCTGCTGCTGGTATCTATTCGGTAATATATAGTTCTTTGTAATTTACAAAATATTTCCTCATCTATCACGTTATTTGATTATCATAATAACCCTGTACAGTGTTATTGGAGAGAGGAGAAAATCCATGATACAACATTTTAGCCTTGTTAAAATTTCAAGCTGAAGTGTTTGCTTCTCAATTTTTGATATGCTTTTCAGCACTTTAAAATGGTTGCAAAAGGCTAATGTTATCCCTGTCTGTCTCCAGGGGCATTGAAAAAAATCAAATGAAACACTATTGTGAAAATTCTCAGGAAGCTGCAAAGCTCTAATTCCTTAGAATTGTTGAGAGGCACTTATTACACAGCAGCTCCATGAAGGAAGATATTATGTTATCTTGAAAAGGGATATAATGTAATAATTAGAACAAAGACTCTAGAATTAGACTGTATCAGATGATTTCTAACTCTGCCAGCTACTAGCTGTGTGACCTTGGGCAAGCTATTTAACTTGTGTTTTAGTTTCCTCATCTCCAAATTAGAGATCATAGAATTGATGCAAAGATTAAAAAAAAATACACACACACACACACATACATATATATTGGAGAAAGGAATAGCAACCCACTCTAGTATTCTTGCTTGGAGATTTCCTGCATCAAGAGGAGCTTGGCGGGCTACAGTCTATGGGGTCACAAAGAGTTGGACATGACTGAGTGAATAACACACACACATACATACATATATATATATATATATATATATATATATATCACATAAAATGCTTTTAAGTCTGATATATACTGAGTTCTGTTTAAGTAAGTGTTAGGTCTTCCTATTAGCTATGGCTCCACTATGACATATTGTAGATGATCAATAATACATTTTTAATATATAAAGTAATAAACATGGAGCAGGTGGGACAGTATTGTAGTTCAATATTGCAGGAGTGTTAGTCACTCAGTTGTGTCTGACTCTTTGTGATCCCATGGACTTGAGCCTGCCAGGCTCCTCTGTCCATGGGATTTCCCAGGCAAGAATATAGGAGTGGGTTGCCGTTCCCTTCTCCAGGGGATCTTCCCAACCCAGGGATCAAACCCAGGTTTCTTGCATTGCAGGCAGATATTTTTTAACACTGGGCCACCAGGGACGCCCACTATTGTAGAAAAGGAAGATAAGTATTCTAGAAACAATTTGCCCTACCACCTAATAAAATAATGGATGCTCATAATGATAACTGAGTCATCCAGGAAAGTTACAAGTAAGTTGAGAAGCCCGAAAGTCAGAGAGATAACTGCAAGATTTTCCTATCTATTGTGGGCAAAGTCCTCTTGCATATCTTTTGTGTTAATTATTACAACAAACCAGTGGTGTATATTGAACATCATTCTAATGTAGAGAGAAGAAAAGTTGATAGTCAAGGAAATTCCTTGGTCCAAAATCACCTGGAAATGTGTGGACATAGGAATCCTAGATTTTCTGAATCAGGTGCATTTTCTACCACCCTAGATTCCACTCAAAGCTGAGTCTTTACTTGTCAGACACAGTAGTGTGAAATACACCACTGGAATCATTTGTCTTTCTGTTTAGCTACCAGTTTTCTCCTTACCCTCTTAACCCAGAGAAGGAGTGGTGGTGAGTGCAACTAGGGAAGAGAACAAGCATTCTGTGAGAACTTATAAGGATCAGGCATCTTGAATGGTATCCCATTTGTTCATTTTTCCCCCAGATTTATTAGGATATAATTGACAAATAAAATGGTGTATATATTTAAGGTGTTTAATGTGATGATTTGTTATATGTATGTATTGCAAAATCATTACCCAATCAAGTTGATTAACATACATAATTAACATTTTTTTCTGTGTGTGGTGAGAACACTTAAGATTTACTCTAGCAAATTTCAGGTATACAGTATAACATATAATAATTAGCATACTGTACATTAGATCCTCAGGAATTATTTATCTTATAACTGAAACTTTTTACCCTTTGACCAGCATCTCCCCATTTCCCCTCTGTCCCCTCAATCTTTGGCAACCATCTCTGTTTCTATGAGTTTGACTCTTAGATTCCACATATAAGTGACACTATACGGTATTAGTTTTTTTACTATCTGGCTTATTTCACTCAGCATAATGCTCTCTAGGTTTATCCATGTTATTGCAAATGGCAGGATCTTTTTTCTTTTTTGTGACTAAGTGGTATTACATTATTTATACATATATCTACCACATTGTCTTTATCTACTAATCTATCAACAGATGCATGTTGTCTTTGTATCTTGACTATTATGAATACTGCTGCAATGAACATGAGATGCAGATTTCTTTTTGAGATCCTTGTTTCAAGTTTTTTGGATATATACACAGAGGCGGGGTTGTTAGATCATATATTTATTCTATTTTTAATTTTTTGAGGAACTTCTATAATATTTTCCATAGTAGCTGTTCAACAGCACATAAAGTTTCCCTTTTCTCCACATTCTTGCAATGAGTGCTATCTTTGGGAAAATGTCTGTTCAGACATTTGATCATTTTAAATGGCATTATTTGTTTGTTTTTTATGCTATTGAGCTGTATGAGTTCTTTATACATTTCAGATATTAACTATGCATCAGACATATAGTTTGCAAATATTTTCTCATCTTGTATAGGTTGCCTTTTAATTTTGTTGATGGTTTTCTTTGCTGTGCAGAACGTTTTGTGTTTGATGCAGCTCCACTTGTTTACTTTTGCCTATGTTTTTGATGTCAGAGTCATTGCCAAAACCGATGCCAAGGAGCTGTTCCTGGAGTGTAGCAGTATAGGTCGTCTTTTGATTTTAATTCATTTTGAGTTAGCTTTTGTGTGTGGTGCAAGATAGGGGAGCAGTTTCATTCTTTTGCCTGTGCTGCTGCTGCTGCGTCACTTCAGTCGTGTCCGACTCTGTGCCACCCCATAGACGGCAGCCCACCAGGCACCTTCGTCCCTGGGATTCTCTAGGCAAGAACACTGGAGTGGGTTGCCATTTCCTTCTCCAGTGCATGAAAGTGAAAAGTGAAAGTGAAGTTGCTCAGTCATGTCTGACTCTTCGCGATCCCATGAACTGTAGCCTACCACGCTCCTCTGTCCACGGGATTTTCCAGGCAAGAGTGCTGGAGTGGGTTGCTATTTCCTTCTCCTCTTTGCCTGTAGATATCCAACTTTCCCAGCATCATTTATTGAAAAGACTGTCCTTTCCTCATTGCATATTCTTGGCTTCCTTGCCAAATATTAGTTGTCTGTATATATGTAAGTTTGTTTCTGGGCTCTTGATTCTGTTCCACTGTTCCACTGTTCTGTGTCTTTTTTATGCTGTTACTGTACTGTTTTGATGATATCTTTGCAGTAAACTTTGAAATTAGGAAGTGTGCCCCCTCCAGCTTTGTTCCTTTTTTTTTTTTTTCCAGAATGACCTTGGTTGCCAGTCTTCTGTGATTCGATGTAATTCTATACTAATTTTAGGACTGTTTTTTTTTTTTTCTATTCTCAAGAAAAATACCACTGGAATTTTGATATGAATTTTTTTGAGTCTCATATGGCTTTGGGTAGTATGGACTTTTTAATAATATTAATTCTTCCAATCAATGAAAACAGGATATATTTCCACTTAATTAGGTCTTTTATTTTAATCAATGTGTTATAGTTTTTAGTGTTCAGATCTTTCATTTCCCTAACTAAATTTATTCTTAAGCATTTTATTGTTTTGATGCTATGGTAAATGAGTTTTTCTTTATTTCTTTTTCAGATAGTTCATTGTTATTGAAACACAACTGTTTTTGATATGTTTGTTTTGTATCTGCAGTTTTACTGAATTCCTTTAATATTTTTAACAGTTTTTTTGGTGGAGTCTTTAGTGTTTTACTCTTTGTTGGAATATGGGGTAGGTGGAGGAAATCAGCTAAGCTTGAGTGATTTAGCTAAGATTGCACAGCTAGTGGATAGCTGGTAAGATGCCATACCACAATATGACTCAAAAGCCAGGTTCTTTCTGCCTCAGAGGGAATGCCTTATGCAACAGCGAGAGCTGCCCTGAACTCTGTGTGAAGCAGGTTTGCATTTACAGAATGCAAAGAGAAACCTTAGAGAAACCTCCCGATCACCCAGTGATGACTGATCTTTTAGTAAAGCAGACTGCTTTTGCCAAGATAGTGCCATTTGTGGAATTTCATGCCTTAGTTTAGAATTTCTCAAAATGTGGAATGTGAGCTAAAGATTCTTCTTATTAAAATTCTAATTATTGTATATTTATTTTAATGTTTTCAAAAAATATGACCAGCTATTATAACAGGAGAAAGAGAAAACTTCCTCAGTAAAGAATGCAATGAGTAAAACATTTATTATTTTAAAGAAAACATTATGTAAATAAAAATACAGGTGGTGGGGGTGGACATGGCAAAATTCATAGAAGGAAATCATAAGAGGAAAACAATTATATTGAAGTGCAATTATCAAAACATTAGAAAACTCAAATTATAAAATAGTAATATACATAATTTTTTAAGATATTACATAACTAGTTCTAGAGATAGATCTATTAACAATGATTGCAATTTTGAAGTAGTGACGAGCATAAATGCTATTTTCAGAGATCTGCAGTAAATGTCATGTGATGGGAAAATATCTGTGCTTTCTCTTGGTACCAAAGTCACTGGCATTGTGATGCCACTGTGCTTTATCACCTGTGTTTATTGCTGAACGAACAATATACATCAGTTAGAAGTTAGGGCAATTCAGATATGATTCTGCCCCTTTAAATGCTCTTTGAGATTAACTTGATTTAAATCCTACCGCTAGAAAGTAATATCTGTGTTAACTTAGCAAGTGACCTAGGCTCTCAAAGCCCCCAAAGGGGTAGGTGGTAACAGACATTTATGGAGCTTATGGGTTTGTAGAGTCTAAGTGCTTGGCACAATGCAGGAACTCACTAAATGTTATAAACATGTTCCTAATGTTCCACCACAGTTGGGGTGAGCATTCAGTCAGCAGGGGCTACATTCTAGGAACAGTCCAACTATCAGAGACTTACTCAATTCCCCACTTTCCCCCATGGGGTTCAAAAGAAAGATTCCATTTCCATTCCAGGCAAAATTCATAATAACACTAAATGAGCTTGCTTTTGTTTAAACTTGCATTTCGTCACTAAGAAAAAATGATTCCACTGAGACATGCATGTAGAAGAGTGGATGAAAATGTGGATTTTAAACACTCATGGTGTTTTTAGGCTACACAATATCGGGGCAAGATGATACATGCAGTGCACTGTCTGAAGCAGTGAGCATTAAAAGTGAAGACATTAATAGGGGGAACAGCATTTACCAAGGTATTGCATGAGTTAGGGAAAGTATCAGGATTTCCTCTTTTAAAGTAGTCTGCTGTGTTATTGTACAGGTTGGATCTACTCTGTGAAATAGTTCCCCATTATGGGTTAGAGAGTGGCAAGCTCCCTCATGATCTGCTCCACTTTAATGCTTTTAAAGTGAGTGAATTTAATATTAAAAATGAAAAATGTGCAGGCTGATTTTACCTAATGGAAATTTGTCCACTTTGCTTCTTGGTAAAAACCCTGCATCAGGAATGAAATTTGGAAAGAGTTTAGATAAAAGAGTTTGAAAATAGTTATTGATGAGATGTGATACTTACTGTTAAGTGGAAACCATGAAAGATCATTCCCAGTTCACCTGAATGGGAAGTTAACAGTGCACATTGCTCTTGTAATGGGGCTGATATTCAAGTCTTTAGAGAGGATTATATACGTAAAGAGAAGTCCGTGGAGAGGACATTATGATATCAAGACAATGACAAAACAAATTTCAATGCAAATCTATAGAGACCATATTACAGTGTCAAGGCGAAAGCAAAATGTAAGTCTAGAGAGACCATTTTACAATGTCAAGACAGTGGTAAAACAATGTCGCTGAAAAATTATTGAGACCACATTGCCATGTTAAATTACAATGTCAAAACATTATCATTGCGAGTCTTTAGAGATCATGTACCTCTTTTAAGATAATAGCAAAACAATGGAACTTGAAACAGCAAACAATGGAACAAAGGAATTTTATGTAAGTCCCTGTTACTATCAGGAGAAGACAGTAAAAATGTAAAGGGGTCAAAAGGTTGTTAAAGAAACAAACAGTGACAAACTAGAAGACTGTGCAAGTACATCCAGTTAGCATTCAACTTTATTCTGGCTTGGAAGAAAATAAAGTTTCTCAAGTAGAATTAAGATTGCAAGCAAGTTTAGCCAAAGAATGGCACAAAGTCTGGGACTGAGACATTAAATCCATTATAAGCAACTAATTTATAGAATTAGAATTTCACTCCTTTTCCCAAATAGCTGGACCATTGTTTCAATTATTCAGGTGAATTTTGCTCATAACGTGAACTTCACAAACCCTGCTTCTGATTCCTGCTTTGCCTGCAACCTCTGTTGGGAGGTAGCGTCCATCACTCACTGTTAAACTTAGCTTCAGCTCACAGTTGCCACTATGTGTCAATCACTGTGCTAGACACTGTGGGTAAAATGTTTTTTTCTCTTTCTTATGAAGCTGAGAGGAGTAAGGAAATTACCCATACAAAGGTGATATTCACAAACAGGGTGTAGAAAGAGTGCTTTCTAATTGCAGCCCTGCTGCCTTATTGCTTTGTGAATTAGGTACAGTGCCTATCCGAGCTATGTGCAGGGTTCTCTGTAGAGAAAACAAGGAGGATACACACATGTTGCTACCACTTACATTCTAGAAACTGCACTGGGAATCCAAGGCTGTGAGCCTTGAACAAGTTGCTTACCTTTTCCGGGTTTATCCGTCTGTATAATGAGGGTGTTGATTGTGACCTCATTGGCCCTTTTCTTGTTCTAAATTGGTTATTTAGAATTAACTAATATGTTAGTGCCTTGTATGAATAACTCTCTGTCGAAACTGTTGTCATAATCCCCACCATCACACCCAAAATAGGTGCCATTCTTTTTTATAGACTTTCATCTGTGTGAAGACTTTTACAAATGAATTTGTGGCAGAATTTAAGTTAAAATAATAGCTATGAATACTTGTAGACAGGATTTAATATAGATATTTTAGTTTTATACATATATGTTTACAACAGTGGTTTAGAAACAGAGACAATGAGACCTCAGGGAAATGCTTTAGAACATCTCAGAAGCATGGAATCTTTGAATAACTCCTGGAGGGGTAGAGCATCAGAGGAGCAGAATGTGTTGGCAATCCTCTGTACCTCTGCTTTTTAATATGGTGTGTGATAAACATAGATTCACTAGAGACTCAGAATGAATAATAAGAGAGTTTATTTTAGCACTGCGTCAGATACTAGTGATAGAAGTAAACAATTGCTATTATCAAGTGAGAACTTATCATATGCAGATTTTTCAGTTCCTTGCCCTAATTTCTCAATAAAAATAGTCTTTTCTATTTTTCCAGGAAAAAAAAAAAAAGAGGCTAAGGAAGGTTAATGCACATGTAAAAAGCCACACTACTAACATGTGGCTGAGTCAGGAATGGGGTCAAGAGTTACCAGACTTTAAAATCTGTGTTCAACTAACAGTATAATCAATGAGAAAGGAAAAAATTGAATTCCATTATAATCCCTGCACTGACAACCATAAGCTACAGAACCTGTCCTCTGTCATTTTTTTTTCTTTTTGCGTTATATCATTTAGTCAATGACAAACTCTGAGGGTCTTCGCTCTCAGATGGTCATTTGTCTACTTTTCTTCTCTCTATCTTTAAACTCTTCCTCATCAGGTTTCTTGTCTGAGGTAGAAAAACATGCATCTCATACACCTTTAAGAAAGTTTTTTAATCTTAACATTTTTTTTTAATTTAGATTTTACTCTTCATGGTCAAGACTCTCAGAGGACTAGCTCTCCACCCGCCATTTACATTTATGTCTTATCCTTTCTAAATCTGAGTATTTGTGGCTTTCATCAATTCTGAAAAATTCTCAGCTATTATTTTTCTCAAATACTGCATTCTCTTTTTCTTTTAATGATGTTTTTATAGGTTTTATGTTATGTTGGACCATCACATTCTAGAAACAGTCCATGTTTCTAATCTTTCTTCAGATTTTTCCACCTATATATTTTCTTGGGTGGCATTAGGGCAATTTCCCCAGATTTTTCTTCTAGTTCACTATTCCTCCCAACTTTGTTGATTCTATTATTTACCTGTCTGTCTGATGTTTAAGCTTTGTTTAGTGTCAATGACTTTTTTACTGTGTATTTTTATTTTTAAAAATAATAACTTTTCCCCAGAATTTCCTAGGATTGTGTTTCCTCCCCTTATGTTTCCTCTTTTTTTTTCAATTATTTTAGTCATCCACATTTTAAAGTCTCTGTTCAATAGTTCTATCATAACAAATTCTAAAGGTCTAGAATCTTCCTAAAAAATCAGTCTGATCCTTTCTCATGATACATTGTTTCTCTGAGTGTGTGCATGTTAGTATTGGTGTGCATTTTTTTTTTTTCTGTTTTAAAAAAACACTTATCTATTTATTATTTATTTGGCTGTGCTGGGTCTCAGCTGCAGCACTCAGGATATTTGTTGCCGTGTGTGGGTCCCAGAGTTGCAGCATGCATGATCCAGTTCATCAGGGATTGAACTCAGGTTCCTGCTATTGAGAGCACAGAGTTTTAACCACTGGACCACCAGGGAAATCCCTTTGTGTATATTTTGCATTAAAGACTTCAGCTCATCTGCTCAGAACTGTTGTGTGGTCTTCTTTTGCTTCTGGGGTTGAAGGTACATCCCTCCCAAGATATTTTTGGGTTTGGCAGTTATTCTAGGGTTACTGGTGGCTGAAGACCACTTTTTTACTTTAAGTCCTATTTCTGATAGCTCTTAGACCCCATTTGCAGTTTAATTCAAACTAAAAATTCAAACAGGAGTAAGTCTAAGGTTTAGGATTCTTAGAGGAGACTATTTTCTCATCAGAGACAAGGCTCAGAGACACTAGTAACTGTCATTTCCCTGCACTGATATGAGAGACTTTTTTCGTTTCTTAATCTACTTTTCCACTAATCTACTTTTCCACTTCTAGAGTCCCCTGTCTTTTATAGGGATTTCAGGTCCAACTCCTACGCCGTGTGGGCTCACAAGGTATCACCAACTGTTCCTAAATGGAAGTCGAAATCCAAATCACTTGCTTACTCAGCCTGGAGTTATTCTCCCTTCATTCTCCTCCACCATTTTGGTCTCTTTCATTCCCTCAGCCTCCTTCAAAAACTTGCTCTTCCCTGCTCCATAATTATTTGTCTTCTCCTAAAGGTTGCAATGTCCAATATTCAACAGATTATATAACTCTCTGCTCACCCCAAATCCTTTGAAAATATCCCATTATTGCTTATTTAGGTGAACTGTTAAACCAACTCCATGTTTTATCCTCTTTAATCTCTTTTTCATACCAAGGCTGGAGTGAATTTATGAAATAAAATATGGCAGCACTTTCTTTAAAATCTTTTGCTGGCTCCTTCACATCCATGAAACATATCTACAAACACATACATGCACAGACACTTAAATAAAATAACACCCTCTTGTAACATGTAAACCCTTCCCATGTCTAGTTTCAGTTTACTAGCCATTCTGAACTGCTTGCTTGTCTTGTTTTCTTTAAACATCTTTGTTTCTATACCTAGTATTTAGTATAACAAATCTGTTTCCTCTATATGTTACTAAAATTTTTAAATTATTACCTTTACTTATGTCTTTTTTCATACACAAATGAATATGATACACTCAGAAACTTAAAACAATGAATCTATAGAAAACTAGTGCACAAGAAATTAAGAGCTCATTGTACATAGAAGCATGGATCCCAGGAAGTTCTATAGTTGCAATAATGAATAGCTCTGACCTCATCTATGCACCTTTTTGTCATCTTCTCCAGTAATCTTTTCTCCCATACCTTATTTGTTATGCTATTTTGGAAGTAGGCCCATGATTGAAAGGATTACATTAGGATTAGTACCAGTGACATGAGTTCCTCAATAATCATTGATTTACCTGTGAATCCTAGAGAATTTAACCTAGTTTTACAACAACACGTGCATTTGGAAATACATTATTTCAAAATACTAAAAGCTACATTTACTCTGCACATAACAGTGTTACTCTCAGAAATAAAGGCATTATTTTTACTTTCTTCAAGGCAGCAAGTACCTTGGTGCTCTAGACTGGTTAACTCTTCTTTCCTCAACTTAGTCATCTGCAAATTGGGGATAATTAAAAATCCTATGTTTTGAGTTGTTTGGAGATTAAATGCACAAATGACTAATAGGGGTTAAAATAATGCCTAGTATTGAGCGAAAACTCAGTAGAGACTCAGTATTGTTGGTTTTACATAGTTTTTCTCTCACCTAAACAGATAAAGTTGCAGAGAAAAATAATGAGTATTTTAGCTAAAAGATAATGTACTTCTCTGTGAAGGTTCTCATTCCTATAATGGTCATTAGTGTTCTTGCCTGGAGAATCCCAGGGACAGAGGAGCCTGGTGGACTGTCATCTACGGGGTCGCACAGAGTCGGACACGACTGAAGTGACAGCAGCAGCAGCAGCATCTTTGGAAACAGACTTTATTATTAGTCATTTATTTATTGATATGATCTAAAAACGTTGTTGTATATCTTTGATTTCATGTTAATTGTGAAATAAGAATTTTGTTCTTTATTAAAGTCATTCAATTTTTAGTAATTACAGCAGGAAGACTTCAGAAAGTAAAAGGCATCTTAGGAAATTCAAGAAAATGATTTACTCTAATATCACATAAAGCACCTGTGGCAACTATAATCCAGCTTATTTCCTATGCACTCTTACCTGCTGGGAAATCTTTATATTATGAACTACTTCCTGTAACTTTGTTTTTTACATATTGGAATTAAAGAGCTAAGAAAGACCTATGAGATTCTGTTCTCTCTCCACACTTCCCTAGTCTATGTATATACTGCTCTAACGTCATGGGAAGATATGAAATACCAAGTATAGAAATTACATTTTTAATGAGGTTTTCCCAGCATATATCAAGTAAGAAAGTGTCATTAGATGAACCATTGTTCTCACCTTAAGACTGATGGAGTCACCCTGAAGAACGTAAATCTAACGTAAATTGAATGAGTATTATTTTAAATAAAAGATTGGTCCTGTTTCTAAAATGTCTCCCCAAACCCTAAGACTCCTTGCAGAGAAACAAATGGTCTATGAAGTAAAAATTTCTCAATTGCTCCTTTTTCTAAGAATTTTGCTTGCAAATTCAAGACTCCTGATTTTCATGTTGAAATAATAACTGGAACACAACCCTGAGGGGTTTTTCTCTTAAATAAACCTGGTACTCTGCTTGAAAAGAAATTTTCTACCTCCTTGAAATATCATCTTACTTATTTTTTCATTATAAGAGAAATCTATGAATAAACAAAAACCAAGATATGAAATTGGGGAGGTGATAGGTTGAATTTAGGAATAGGACATCAAATCCAAGTAAGAATTTAGTCAAAAGTACTAAATTACAAGAGTTTAATAAAAAATACAGAGTATACATGTTTCGATGCTGTTCTCTTGAAACAGCATCGAAACATGTATATTATCTAGGGTGAAACAGATCACCAGCCCAGGTTGGGTGCATGAGACAAGTGCTCGGATCTGGTGCACTGGGAAGACCCAGAGGGATCGGGTGGAGAGGGAGGTGGGAGGGGGGGATCGGGATGGGGAACACATGTAAATCCATGGCTAATTCATTTCAATGTATGACAAAAACCACTGCAATGTTGTAAAGTAATTAGCCTCCAACTAATAAAAAATAAAAATTAAAAAAAAGGGTAAAATTAAAAAAATAGAGTAAAATAGTGATGGAGGAATCTTCTACTGTTCACTTCAATACAGCACAGATGTTCTAGTTTTCTTTGGCTGTGCTAGATCTTCATTGCAGCATTCAGGCTTCTCTAATTGTGATGTGTGGGCTCTATAGTTACAGTGCTTGGGCTTCATTGTCTGCCCCCTATCCACACCTCTGGCATGTGGGATCTTAGTTCCCTGAACAGAGATCTAATCCACATCCCCTGCACTGGAAGGTAGATCCTTAACCATTGGATCACCAGGTAAGTCCCTAACTGCCTTTTTTGAAGTAAAATTCACTTTCCTGTGCCACACTCATATTCTCCATTCCAATTGTCAAACTCTAAGCACTTGTTTATTTTGATAGTTCTCTTTTTCTAACTTTATTTTGAAATAATTTTGAATTTACAGAAAAGTTGCAAAAAAAGTACAGAGCATCCCTATATACCTCTTATCCAGCTACCTCCTGTTGTCCTACAGAACCACAGGACCAGTATAAAAACCAGGACTTTGTGTTAGTACAAGTCTACTAATGAAACCAGAGGCCAGATTTGAATTTCTCTAACTGTGCCACTAGTATTTTTTTCCCCGATTCAAGATCCAATCCAGGATTTCATGTTGTGTTCAGCTGTCATGATTCAGACTCCTCTAGCCTGTGACAGTTCCTCAGCCTTTCCTGGTCTTTCATGATCTTGGCAGGAGGAGAAGGGGACAACAGAGGATGAGATGGCTGGATGGCATCACCGACTCGATGGGCATGAGTTTGAGTAAACTCCGGGAGTTTGTGATGGACAGGGAGGCCTGGCATGCTGCGATTCATGGGGTCGCAAAGAGTCGGACACGACTGAGCAACTGAACTGAACTGAACTGAGACAGTTATTTTGCAAAATGCTCCTTAATTTGCATTTCTCTGCTATTGTCTCATAATTAGGTTGAGGTTATGTATTTTTGGCAAGAATATCAGCCACAATGACATAGTACTCTTATCAATGCATTGTATTAGGGTACTTGATATTGATATGCTTTATTACTGATAGCATTACCTTTGATTACTTGGTTATATCACTTGGCATTTCCTAGGTTTCTATATTATAAAGTTATAATTTTTCTTGTTACAATTAACAAATGTCATGGTGCAGATATTTCAAGACTATCCAAATGTACTACTTCTCAAATTTTTGTCTACTAATGTTAGCATTCATTGACAGATCTTGTATGCAATGGATATTACTGTGGTGTTTGCTTAATTGTGATTTTGCATTTCCTTCATTCCATTCACATATATTTGAAATTCTTTTCCAGGGATGAGCTGTCTTTTCTCTTTATTTATCTATATAATTACATAAATATGTAAGTATGTGTTCATATTCATTTATTCTATGGTTTATAACCTAGCAGTATCATTATTTTTGTGCTCAAATTGCTCCAGCTTTGGCCAATGGGAGTTTCTTTGACATACTTTTATATGTTTTTGAGAACTTTACTTCCTATCACCAAAAGCTATTCCTCTTCCCAGTGCAGGAATCACCCACTTCTCCAAGGAGAACAGATTCCTTTTATTGAAGAATGGTGCTTAGAAACCAAGATTTGGGTGTTAAGTATGCTTTTTGGCCGTGAGTATCATTGCTAGTAGGATCTCTTAGGGGACAGAGCTTCATGCACATCTATATTTATTTCTATATTTTTCTGTATACATATGGTAAAAAAATGAGCTCATACTGATATCTCTGATTTCAGTCTAGTACCACAAGATCTTTCTAATTTTCTCCTTTCCATATTAGCAACTTCTTTCTCCACCTGTGAGAAAAACTGATGCTCATTATCTGCAAAATATTTCACAACCCAGAGATTAAACCCATGGATCAAACCCAGGTCTCCCATATTGCAGACGGATTCTTTACCAGCTCAACCACCAGGGAAGCTCAAGAATACTGGAGTGGGTGGCCTATCCCTTCTCCAGTAGACCTTCCCAACCCAGGAATCAAACCTGCATTGCAGATGGATTCCTTACCAGTTGAGCTACGAGGGAAGCCCTACAAAATATTTACTTACTTGTTAATTTTTAGTATACACATGATGCAGTTTTAGAATTACTAGGTTGTATCCCTATAAGAAGGTTCTTTGGTGGCTCAACTGTAAAGAATCTTGCTGCCAATGCAGGAAACAAGGGTCCCATCCCTGGGTTGGGAAGATCCCCTGGAGAAGGAAATGATTACCTACTCCAGTATTCTTGCCTGGGAAAACCCACGGAGGGAGGAACTTGGTGGGATACAGTCCATGGGGTCGCAAAGAGCTGGGCACTACTTAGCAGCTAAACAACAATAACAACAACAGCAATCCCTGTAAGAAACCTTTTTATTAACTTGAATACCTGTTTGTACAGTTTTGTTGGTCTTTAGCGGTGGAGTATCCAGCCAAAACACTATTTTCCCCAGTTAGATAGATTAGTTCTTTCGTTCCTCACCCATTCAGTGTGATCATGTTACTCATTTGAAATATATTAATAGCTGTATGGTAAGGTTTATTTGCTGTAGTTCACATTTCACCAGAGATCCGCCCCACCCCCCTGCCCCTGAATTGCTGATCAACTTTGATTAATTATATTTTTGGAATGTAAAATAGTACTATGATTTTAAAAGTCAGGGCTATACAAGATGATATACTCAAAGAGGTGTCACTCCCTGCCCATCTCTACTCAATCCTATTCTGCAATTTTTCTTTCCCTTCTCTACCCAGCCCCTCCAGAGAACCAATCTCTTTAGTTTCTGGTTCATTCTTCCTATATTTCTTTTTGAAAAATTAGCAATACAGTGTAGTTTCTTATACCTCCTTTTAAAAAACTAGTTCTGATATTGTTTTATCTTTGATATAGATACAGGTTCTTTTCATAGAAGATTTGAAAATTTCCTGAAGATTTCATACATTTTTCTTCCAGACTAATATCAGAGCTTTAAGTGGCCAATGATTCTGTCAGACAATGTCTCATTATTTCCGATCTGATTTTTATTCCCCCATCTTTACCAAAGTTTTGTTATTATTATTTATCTTCTGAGAGCTTTGTATCCATTGTCTGCATTAGATTTCATTTTCAAAGGCTGTTTATCACTTCTGAGATGGGTCACAAAAAGACTGCTATCATTAAAAACAATTAGAAGTACCAGGCATCATTCAGCTTCAGAATTCATTCTTCTTGGAAGGGGGTGGATAGAACATGTGTTTTCTGACCTTGACCAGGTCTAATCTGGTCCTTAACTTCCATGCTATGCAGCATCTCCAGCTTTACATGCCTATGGGAACAAATTCTCCACAAAGAAAGCAGCAGGCACACTAGACATTTCATTCTTTCTTTAATAAGCCATTTCTTTGCTCTTGAAACAAGTCTGTAAAGATTACAAGTGTGTCTCAGGGGAAAAAAATAAAAGTATACTAGAACCAAAACTTGAGCAAGTTCACAAAGAATCATAAGGGGGTGGACGAGGTATTAGAATATAAATAGAAAGTACAGTATTAGCTCCAAACAAATGCTTTCAAAGTCTTTGTGTGCACTGACAGCTTCAGATATTTGATGTAAATGAATTTTTCTCTAGAAACAATGGAATCTGTAGCTTGTGGTGGCAGAGTTTCTTTTCTAAACCTTGCTTTTATTTCTTTTATTTTTTTTTTTGTACCTAAGGTGAAAGCAAAGCTAACTTAGGTATGTATTTGCATCAGAAAGACCCTCCAGCAGCATCCATACTAGTCAGTGATCATTTTTTCATTATTTTAGGTAGCTGCTTGTTTGCAATTTTCTTTTTTTAAGCCTCCTGAGCTACTCTTCACAAAGCACAAACACAGTCACTGTCACACACAGACACACAGATGCGCTCAAATGATGACGATTGGCATTGCCATTTTCATTAGAAGATAAGGCGTATATCTACACTGCCTGCATTTTATGCTGGTTGAAATCCCATCAGTTTGTGAGAGCCTACTCATCTCCATTAATAGCACCTCAATTTACCTAGGTGCTTAAGCCAGAAATAAAAGAGCAATTCCTGACACCTCCTCTGTCCACTGAACTCCTGCCCCAACCAATCTATCGTTGTTTTTCAGAATCTCCTCATAAGATATATCTTGAGTCTGTCCTCTTTACCGCCCCCTTCTAGTTACCCCCTTCTAGTCCAAGCTTCCTCTCTTGCAGGCCTATCCTATATCCCCTCCCTCTGCTATAATTTCATTCCCACAATAATCAGAATGATTTCTTCAAATTTAAATAGCACATCATTCGACTAATTCAATGGTCCTCACCCATCCCCCACTGCCCATGACTTTCTTCTACACTTAGGACAAGACTCCAAAATTCTTTACAAAAATCTGCAGAAAGTTGTATGATGTGCTCACTGTTTACCCCTCCAGAGCCTTCATGTCCTTTCCCTCTGACTTTCTGGGTTATAGCCACACTGCCCTTCCTTTCATTTCCTAGACAAATAACCAATTTTTTTCATATCTCAGCACCTAGAAAGTTCTTGCTTCTTTCTTTTCATCTAATTCCTAATAATCCTCAAGGATGGTTCCTCAGAGACTTTACCTAACTCCCAATCAAGTCTCCTTCCCTCATTATTACTCTCTCCTACTACCCTACATTTTTCTTCAGAACAACCAATACAATTTCAAACTATTTATCTGGGTGCTTAGATTTGTGTCTTCTTGTTCACTGTATATTCCAGACCTGGCATGGAGTCCAGCATATGGTAAATGCTCAATAAACATTTGTTGAATAAATTAATATTATGGTAATAACATTCATGAGCTCAGACCATTTATTACATATTCAGGAAAACTGTAAAAACTGGTGAATTATTCATCATTTTCTCTCAAAGCATCTTGCATATATCTTGGTTTGCAAATGAATGACTACAATTTTGCCCTCAATACCATCTCCTTGAAGCATCCTCTACTGAAACAGGCCCACCTACTTTTTTCTTCCTGCTTGACACCTTTTGAGAAGGTGGTGGCAGTACCCACCTTGATAGGGTGATTTGAAGGATGTCTGGAAACTGTCAGAGTTTCACTTCCACAGGCAATTCCATGAGACCCTCAATTCGGGGGATCATGGTATTAAAAAATCCCCTATTGCAAAATTGTTAGGCTAAAAAACATGTGAGCCACTATTGGCCACTATTGTCATATCCCAAGAGAAAATGGTCAGCTGGACAGAGACCAAATATTCAAGGGAAGGGGACACAATGAGTTAAAGAGTTAGTCAAGGAGTTGTGTCCAACTCTTTGTGATCCAACTGACTGTAGCCTGCCAGGCGCCTCTGTCCATGGAATTCTCCAGGCAGGAAAACTGGAGTGATTTGCTATGTCTTTCACCAGGGAATCTTCCTGACCCAAGGATTGAACCCTGGCCTCCTACATTGCAGGCAGATTCTTTACTGTCTGAGCTACCAGGGAAGTCCCAAAGGACTTTTTGATTGGGTGCATTTTGATTGGGCTGAAGAATTGCAAATGCCAAGAAACATTAAGATATTCTCTTGAGGTGGGTGTATTGAGTAACTTGGGCAGAATCCTGAGGGTGGGTTGCTAGGTGCCTAACAGGAAGCTGATCATTCAAGGGATGCCGAAAACAGTGGAGGTGGACACTGGTGGGAACGAGAGTTTGGAAGATGCATTAACAGCTTTACTGCTCTTTTTGGGTTGGCTTTGCTTGCCAAACTCTGTCCTCACACTGAATATTAAGCATTATTTTTCTTGAGGAGAACAGGCAGGCTAGACCATAAAGATATAAAACCAGGGAACAGACAATTACAATTCTCTAGGCCACCCATGCTAAATGCAAACTTAACCTTTAACATTTCTTTGCTTCAACTCTTGTGCCTGAAACTTGGTGCTTCTGTAAAGGCCCCCATTTCCTTGGGTTCCAGACCTGAGATGACCTCACTTGATCTGGGAAAAGAACTTAGTTTCTGACCACAGCCTACTTCCCTGACTGTAACTGCTCCTATCAAATGCTTTACTATGAGGGCTTACTTTTAGCACTGCCCTCCCCGCCACCCCCCAGAACTCCATGATGACGTCTCAGTTTCTCAGTATAATGAATCTGCTGCTGCTCAGTTGCTCAGTCGTGGCCGACTCTTTGTGATCCCATGGACTGTAGCCCACTAGGCTCTTCTATCCATGGGATCTCCAGGCAAAAATACTGGAGTGGGTTACCATCTCCTACTCTAGGGGGATCTCCCCTACCCAGAGATTGAACCCTTGTCTCCGGCATTGGCAGGCAGATTCTCTATCACTGCACTGGGAAGTACTTGATCTCCTTAATCACCTTGCCTTAGTAGAATTTTAAAAATGCATTCCAAAATACTTTCTCAACTGATCATTAGAGCAACTTGCAGAATAGGAATACAGTTTGTAGACAAGGAAACCAAGTCCCTGTTCATATTAGGCTCACTTGTTCCTTTCTGTTTTCCTGGATACATGGTTGCTAATAGGATGCTGATTTTAATAAGGCAGATAGGCCCCTTGGCCACCTGCCAATTTAAAATGACTCAAATGGAAAATAACTGAAATTAAAATGGAATGTTCTAGAACATCTCCAAACCAAAAATCCATAATTGTCAAAGCCACAGAAAGCTGGCCTTTTTTGAGATGGATTTAACAGGGTGTCATGATTATAAAATAAAAGATAGTACATAGTGAGCTCTTAAATGATACTGAGGGATTCCTCTCTCAAGCATTAAAGACTAGGAATATGGATTGAACTAGGATTCTGGTCAAATAATTCTGGATTCAGTGAGTTATCATCTAAAACCTAGAACTAGCTTCTGATATTTGCCAGGGCTTTAGACTCAGTCCAGCAAGTGACTCCAGGTCATTTTGACAAACATCACACACTTGATACTCTCCCTGCATCAGGCTAGGGGCATGAAGCATGTGTGAAGTCGGACAACATTCCTCTATCTGCTGGTTTTATTATAAACAGAAACTGGAGCAAAGATACAGAAAAAGTCCAGTCATACACACCCAGAGCACATATGGAACACCTGAAAAATATAATGATATGTTCTTGATGAGTTCATCATTGAATCTAAGTTCTCTGTAAGCTTTTAGGCAAACATGGTATTTTCTAAAACCAATTTCCTCAACTGTCATCTTCACCCACATTCTTCTCAAATTAAACTGTATACACAGGACATGTATACAAAATTATTTTACATAGTGAAAAAACCATATATCATGATGTTTTCTGGTAAAGATTCTCCATATTTTTTTTTCTTTTGAGAATCCTCATTTAGTCAATATGTACTATATGCATTGAGTCAGTGAGTGAAAGTTGCTCAGTCAAATCCAACTCTGTGACCCCATGGCGTGTAGCCCACCAGAGTCCTCAGTTCATGGAATTCTCCAGGCTAGAATACTGGAGTGGGAAGCTATACCTTCCTCTAGGGGATCTTCACAACCCAGGGATTGAACCCAGGTCTCCCACATTGCAGGCAGATTCTTTACCGTCTGAGCTGCCAGGAAAGCCCTAAACATACGCAATACCTTCCTTTTAATGTTTGTCTGCAGTGGGGTGGGGGGAGATTGATTTTTTATTTTTAGAAACCATGACGGTGGAGTTTCAATGTACTTGTGCATCCTTTGCATATTAAGAATACTTAATATATCTCAGATTATGATATACTTTTCTTGACATTGCCATCAATTTGCTGATTTGAGGTATGAAGTTCAAATTAACCTAAGTTTTGTGGGGATAATTGAGATTCAGGAAAATTAGGTTCTTTAAAGCACAGTGAGTCAGCAGCAGGGAAAAGAGGAAAATAATTCATTTATTTAGGGCCTGCCACATGCTAGTTATCTTTCTTACATTATCTTTTGTCCTTACTAAAACCCTGGGAGACAGGAATTATAATTCTTGCTTAACAGACAAGGGAACTGAGGCTCAAAGAGATTAAATGGTTTTGCCAGGATCACATAGCTAAGTTCAGAGCTGAATTATAACCAAAATCTGTTTGAGAGCCCATGTTTCTTCCACTATGCACATGGCTCCCTAGATCTGAACCAGGATTCAACCAAGATCAAGTATTTTCTTCAACCTGTCCTTTGGAATGAACAGTCCTTAAAGGCAACTCTTGAATATGGTGCTCAATAGAAAACAGGCTGTTTTCTACTTTCTTTTGTGTGTGTTGTTCAACTTTAATCTGGCTTTCCAAGTTACATGTTCCCTACTCTTCTCTAGATTTACTACAGAATTTGTGCAGAGGGAGGTGTTGGGGGTTGTGATTTCCTTACGTTATGGGTATAAAATCAGAGGTACTTTGCCTTGTAAAGACACACAGAGTAATCTTTTGGAAGGATAGCTTTAGACTCCAGTGCTAACTGTGATCTCTCCAGTAAGTCTAGAGGGCAGTGACTTTTTGTTCCCTGTCCTTTCCTCAAGGTTATTTCTAAAGAACCAATAGCCCCCAAGGAAGAATTTTGGATTCCTGAACAATAAGATTTAGGTAAGGACACAAGGGGGAGCAGTGAATCAGAAGGTTGTTTTCCTCATTCAGAACTGGACAGATTTTGAATCTGCAGCAGTTGTATTTTCCAAAAGTACTCACAACAGTAACTCCACTGCACATAACTCTTCCTATCCTGTGATTCTAGCATCCCTCTGGTTGAGAGGTAGGGTCTATAGTCTCTCCTTTAGATCGCTCCCAGAAAGAATGCTCTGTGACATCCAACCCTAGGTCATTTTTAAAAACTGACGCAGCCACTGCCTGCTTCTTATGGAATTCTCAGTCATGTAAACCAGGATCCATTGGCAAGGGAGTGAAAGCAATTCATGGAGAGGCCCAAATGGAGAGATCTAAGTGGAGAAGAACTAAGACCCCTACTTCCTTAGCTCTGGCTGAGCTCCCAGATGACAGTCAATGTTAACCGTCTGGTTGGGTCAATGAGCCATCTTCAGAGTACATCCTACAGCCTCAGTTGAGACACCTCAGCTGATCTATGTGGAGAAAGACAAGCTTTCTCATAGCACCCTGCCCAACATGCAGATACATGAGTTAAGTAAATGACAGCTTTTATTTTAAGCCACTGGATTTTGGTGTAGTTTGTAATTGAAACAGAAAGCAAGGCATAGACATCAGAAGTGATAGGAAATCATTAAAAGTAGCTTAAGTATACAAACAGCTTAAAAAGCTAAAGGCATACTCAGGCATTACAAATCCCATATAGTTAAACATAATTTCCTGCCCTTAAAAATCGAATTTATAGCATATGTTTTGGTACGAAATGTGGGCTTCCCAGGTGGCACTAGTGGTAAAGAACTTGCCTGCCAATGCAGGAAACATGAGAGAAGCAGGTTCGATCCCTGGGTCAGGAAGATCCCTTGGAGGAGGGCATGGCAACCCACTCCAGTGTTCTTGCCTGGAGAATCCCATGGACAGAGGAGCCTGGTGGGCTACGGTCCATGGGGCCACAGAGTCTGACATGAGTGAAACTGAGCACGCACATGTGACACAGGTCAGGTAAGCACATCTAGCCAGAGTTCACCCCTGTTCATTCCTCTGAAAAATGCAACCCCGTATGAATTAGGCCACAGGACGTAAAGAGAAAAAAATCCTGTGTAGACAGAGTAAAGGAAAAAGGCTGATATTATGGCATGCTGCTGCTGCTGCTAAGTCGCTTCAGTCGTGTCCAACTCTGCGACCCCATAGACGGCAGCCCACCAGGCTCCCCGTCCCTGGGATTCTCCAGGCAAGAACACTGGAGTGGGTTGCCATGCCTTCCTCCAAGGGATCTTCCTGACCCAGAGATTGAACCTGCTTCTCTCATGTTTCCTGCATTGGCAGGCAAGTTCTTTACCACTAGTGCCACCTGGGAAGGCTTCTCCAGATTTTCATCAAATATAACAGTAATAAAACTATAAAATACTATCATTTTAAAAAATTCAGAGATATTAAAGCAAGTTTTTAAGTACAACAATGTCATAAATGGGGCCAGAACAGTTGTCTCTCTCTCTTCCTCTTTCCATTTCCTTCCTCCCTCTATCAAAAACAAGCAAAAAAAAAAAAAGAAACTGAATATAGATAATAGTGATTTGTTTATATGCAAGTAAGAATCCAACTTTAGGCTAATCTGTACTTATTTCCATATAGAGTAGGAATGAGTGACATCATCATTTGGGGTTTTTAAAATTAAATAATCAGTTACGCTGTGGTTTCTTTTCACAGTTAGGCAATTGTTTCTCCAAAACAATGTTTTATTCTCACCCATTTCTTTTTGCCTTCTCTTAACCAGGTCTTTCCACCTCTATTTTTCCAATCTCGGTTTCCTAGACTCCAGTCAATATTCACCATAAAATGTTATAGCTAAAATAATTCTCAAGTCATTCCAGTCATTATGCTGATATTGGCTATTTTTTGCCTTCTTATGACTTATCCTCACTGTTCTTCACATTTATTTTAATTATAATAAAATCTATTTAAGGCTTACTGTGTTGCAGGTATTTTAGGTTGTCTTTAAGATTCCCATTCCTCTCTGCATCTCTCTTTTCAGCACCTAAATTTCAGTTCTCTGTTTTGTAACCTAAGTTCTACCCAGTCTCTTTATGTCACTAATGGTTTTTCTTTTACTCTCACTACCAACTATATTACTTTTTTGAGTTCTGCTTTTCTGGGTCTTAGAGATCTCCCAGGTAGCCTGCTCAGATTTACTATTTCCCTTTCTTCAATCAACTAGCACAATTCTTTCTGTTTGCTTTTCTTCTCTTTATTCTGGCAATTACTGAAGTCATGCAGTAATTTATCTTGTTTGTCTTGTCTCTCCCAGAAAGAATTTAAATTACATATTTCTTCAAGGCAGGTACTGTGTCTATTGTTTTAAATTCTTCTCATTTGTTCTATAATGTGATCAGTGACAAAAGCATGTGACAAAAACTTAACAAAATGGAAAAACAAATGTCTTTATGATTAATCTGTTGAATTTGCAAATGAGCACTACTCTACCTAGAAGAAAATAGATTATGGATATTAGAAATGGGTGTGCTGTAAATGTATTCATTTTAACACATCTTATTTCTTATTAACATATTTAAGTGTGGGTTGTTCTGAACTCTTCAATATTATAAGTGTATGTAGAAGAAGGGAGTGTATAAAAACACAATATTTTAATAGGTAGATCAATAGCAGATATAGTACTTAATTCTTAACTGTTTAAATTCTAGAATAGTTCCCAATCTCTTTAGATTTGTTCATCAATAAAATAAAAGTACTCAGATTTACATGAATGAATTACATGTTTTGGAAACTAGTAATGAGACACTGCAGAACTGTGAGCTCGCTGAATTATAAACTGGTTATTTTTCATCACTTACAGATGTGGCTCACATAATTATCTTTCCTCACTTTTCACCAAATGTATTTTCATATATAAGTGGGCTTCCCAACAATCTTTCTGTTTCTTCTCATTATGTATAGGTTGCTTCCCAGTGTTGCTGAAAATGGTGCTGAAAGGAGGACAAGCATTGTCAGCTGGTGATGTTAATTGCTGCCCACAAGCTGAGAAATGAAGTGGATATGGATGCTCAAGATGTTTAACTTGGGGCCCCTCCCCCTTCATCTAAATGGATTATATCATGCTTGCTAATGGTCTACACCTGAAATTGGAAAACATGAGTCAAAATACATCCAGTGTTTATTTACTGAAAGGGGCATTCTGAGAGCAGATCTAAAGAGAATGAGAAGCTATGTTGAACTACTTGTGAGTTTTCAAATTTCTTGAATAACTGAGACTGAACTGGTTTCTTTTAATATGGGACACAGTGAAGCCCAGACTTCAGGGTAGCTTTTCTAGGACTAGGTCCCTTTGCTGTAAGGATAGAGAACTGTGTGAGCCTGGAGTCAGGGCTTTTGCCAAATGGGCTTCCATTGTGCCAAGAGTAGACGTGCAAGAAGCTTATCTGAGGTAGAGGCAAGAGATTTCAGTTTGTGTAATCTACCTGGGGAGGGGTAGTACAATATTGGATATGGTATCTGGTGGGGAGCCTGGGTGGAATGGAGTCTGATCGACAATGTGTCCTTATGTTGCATCAAAATTCCCGTAGTTAAACTAGTTTTGATGGGCAGCTGAGCATAATCATTTAGAACTACACTGTCTAATAACATGGTAGCTACTAGCCAGATGTGGCTATTCAACAATGACTTAGTTCAAAGAAAGAAATGCAATATAATAATTTTTATACTCAATGTATATTGAAATAATATTTTAAATATATTTGGTTTATTATTAAAATTAAAAATTTGTCTATTTCTTAATTGTACTTTAGAAGATGTGGCTACTAGAAAACAAAATCACCTAGCTAGGTCACATTTTATTTTATTGGTCAGTACTGGTTTAGAGATTTCTAAAAAGGCCGACCTAGCTTTGAATCCTGGCTCTGACCCATTGATGTCTAATTTCTCTAAGTCTCAGATTCCTTCTTGCATAAAAATAGTATTCACCATAATGTTTCATGAGGATGAATTGAGATAATGTTGACAAAGCACTTGGTAAATTATGTGGTATGAGATAAATACCTAATGAATGTCTGTCTAGTCAAAGCTATGGTTTTTCCAATAGTCATGTATGGATGTGAGAGTTGGATCATAAAGAAGACTGAGTGCTAAAGAATTGATGCTTTTGAACTGTGGTGTTGGAGAAGACTCTTGAGCATCCCTTGGACTGCAAGGAGATCAAACCAGTCAGTTCTAAAGGAAATCATTCCTGAATATTCATTGGAAGGACTGATGCTGAAGCTGAAGTTCCAATACTTTGGCCACCTGATGCGAAGAGCCGACTCATTAGAAAAGACCCTGATTCTGGGCAAGATTGAAGGCAGGAGGAGAAGGGGATAACAGGGGAAGAGATGGGTGGATGGCATCGCCAAATCAATGGACAAGAGTTTGAGCAAACCCCAGGAGATGGTGAAGGACAGGGAAGCCTGGTGTGCTGCAGTCCATGGGGTCTCAAAGAGTTGGACACTACTGAGCAACTGAACAACAACTGAAGTTCTGGAAATCGGGATTCTCCATTGAATACTAACTATTCATGTCATTTAAGGAGTCACTTATTCTCGCCAGTTCTCCGTTTTCTCATGTATAAACTTATAGGTGTGTGTAAACTATTTCAAATTAATTCATTCAAAACTTTGGTCTATCACTGTTCCAGGAGCTAAGTTCATCGGCATGTTGGTAAAGTGTGTTACATAAAGGAAGACAGGACTACACGATGAATAAGACAATGTAGTAGAAACCTAGTTTTGTCTGCTCAGCTTCCCTCTCTGGGGACTTCTTCTCTGCCAGCCCTATAGTTCCAGCCAGAGCATCCATGTAAATACGACATGTCTGTCCTGTGCTCACAGTTGACTGGTAGAAGAGTGGGTACTTGATCTGGTGGGTCCAGGCTTTCCTGGGAATTGTATTTGAGACAAGGAGATTCCAAACCGATCTGGCTCATTCTCAAGTGGAAGTGATATAACTTGCAGAATTATCAGCAGTGTCCGTTTCTAACTCTGGGCACCGGGAAAGAGATGGCCATGCGGTGGGACCAGCAAAGAATGAAGCAGATGCCTAGAGAGAAGCAGGAACAAGAGAAATAGGGAGAGGTCCTACTGGTCCCTTGGTATGCCATAATCCTGCTCTCAGGCCATCCCTGAGAATGGGCTGCATCCCTGCCCTATGCTGCGGAAGCCATCTTCCAGATTTTTATAACAAAACAAGATGAAACAAAGAAAAACTCTCTTTGCTGATGTGAGTTCAAAGAGGATCCCTTTATTTATAGCCTAATAGATTTTAACTAATTTGGGCACTGTTTTTATATCTAAGCTTATGGGAAAACAGTCTCACATGCCAGTCATGTAACACATTGTAAGAAGTGGTAAGAGATCATAGGAGGACAAGGGACTGTGAATGGAACTGCAGAAGGCTTTCCATCAAAAGTAACATTTGAATTGGATCTTGTGAGAATGAAGGGGGCCTTTCCATGTGGTGAAGGAAGAGTGGAAATTTTCAGTCAGAGGAAGTGTAAGTATGAAGTAGGAAACAGTGTTACACTGAAGGAATGACTAGTAGAGACTATTTACTAGATAAAGGGATCCATTGGGACCTTTCAGGATCTAAATTTATTTTTGGTTCTAAGCATTCCTTAGGAACACACGAGACAAAATGGTCTGGGGACAAGCAATTACCTTGGAGTAAGGAGAACTTGGCTCTTGTCCCAGCCCTGACACAGATTAGCTTTGTCACCTTGGGTAATTGGCATCATTTCTTTGGGAACTGGTTTCCTCATTTGGAAAATGAGGATGTGGATTACATTATCTCTGTGGCTGCTTTCAGCTCAAAATTCTATGATTCTTTAACTTAAATACAAAAACTTTGTCACTGCTGACAAAGCATTTCCATTAGGTTTGACTGGGAAGATGATTTAATTTAGATATGCTTCCTTTTCTGTCAAAATCACTGTCAAAATCAGCAGAATCTGATATATGCTACATCTAAGAAGCCTTGGCCCAAAGACTCATTTCTTAAACTAGGGAATCATGAAAGCACACTTAAATAAATAGCATCATCCCTGAGACTAACCTAGTTAGTTTTTTGACACTTTACTTTCTCTACCTGGGTGATGGGACCGAAGAAATTTATCATATATATAAGTATTGCAAAGATAATGAATGGTAAAGTTCAGGGAAAGAAAAAAATTCCTATTTGAATATGAAAAACAAAAAGTATTGCCCATGAAGATACCTTTAAGAATGCTCTTATAAAAATTTAAACTATTTAAAAATATCATCAAAAATGGTAATAGGAATAGCAGATTTGCAAAAATTAACATGCTTCAAAATACAATGTGTTTCTTTCATATGTATCTTTTCTATTCCCTCCCACCTGTCTTTAAATATCAGAGGAGGGAATTCTTATTCTTTTTCACTACTCACCTATAATGATCTTTTGACAACTTGGTCTTTGAGTTTTTCTCTATTTACATCCAAGGACAAGTACTCCATGGGAACCAGTGACACCCAGTGTCATTTACCAGACACATTTGTGATCAGGCATAGGTGCGCTCTCTAAGTGGAATAGGTTCCTAGCCAACAGAATGGGGATTCTAGGCATACATGAGGTTAATGATAAATAAAATCATCGTAACCACAAAAATGAGTGGGAAGATGAGTAAAAAGGTGAGCAGCACATGTCTACCATGCACCCAGCTTCATATTCTCTGTGTTCTTATGAGATTTTTTTCAAAACACATATATGCTGAGTTTTTTATTTCACTATGGGTAAAGTACTATTTTCCAAAATGATCATAACCAAGAAATTAACTAGCATAATACAGTTTATAGTGAAATTGTCTAGTACTCAAATCCCATTCTCACCAGCAGTGTCCCTTTTTTAAGGTGATTTAGCCACTTCAATTCCTTAAGCCTCAGATAACTAAAATATTAAGTGTACCATGATGTCCTATCTCTACCATGCCAGATAATTAAGCTTAAAGCATAAACACTTTGTAGTCTGTCATACTTTACACTTTTTCAAAGCATATTTAGATGTTATTGCCTAATATAAATTATTACTTTTATCAAAATTATCTTATCAGACTAATCTCTGGTTACTGTTAGTAACAGAAGTGATCTCTAGGTATGACTAACTACAATAACATAGTCAACAATGCATATAGAATTAGAAGAAAGCACTTGCAGATTTAAGAGTTTAAGAGATTAAACTTAGATCAAATAAATAAGTATGACAAACTGATAGATGATAAACTTTATACATGTTGTTTCTCATTGATAAAGGAAATTGAAGATGATTCAAGGAAATGGAAAGATAGCTCATGTTCTTGGAAAGGAAGAATTCACATTGTTAAAATTGTCATTTCACCCAAAGCAATCTACAGATTTAATGCAATGTCTATCAAAATATCCATGACATTTTTCACAGCGCTAGAACAAACAATCATAAAACTTACATGGAACCACAAAAGACCCAGAATTGACAAAGCAATTCTGAGGTAAAAGAACAAAGCAGGAACCATAACATCCCAGACTTCAGATAATACTACAAACCTACAGTAATCAAAACAGCATGGCACTGGCACAAAAAAAAAAACCCAAAAAACAGATATTTGGATCAATGGAACAGAACAGAGAGCCCACAAACAAACTCATACACCTACAGTTAATTACTCCTTGACAAAGGAGGCAAGAATGTACAATGTAGAAAAGAGAGTCTCTTTAGTAAGTGGTGTTGGGAAAGTTGGACAACCTCAAGTAAATCAATGAGAGATATAACACACCCTCACACTATACACACAAAAAAGTCCAAAATGGCTTAAACACTTAATTGTAAGATGGGACATCATACAACTCCTAGAAGGGAACATAGGCAAAACATTGTCTAACATAAATCATACCAATGTTTTTCTTTAGGTCAGTCTCCCTAGGCAATAGAAATAAAAGCAAAAATAAATAAAAGAGACCTAACCAAACTTACCAGCTTTGCACAGCAAAGAAAATCATAAACACAACCAAAAGACAGTCTGCTGCTGCTAAGTCACTTCAGTTGTGTCTGACTCTGTGCAACCCCATAGACGGCAGCCCACCAGGCTCCCCCATCCGTGGGATTCTCCAGGCAGGAACACTGGAGTGAGTTGCCATTTCCTTCTCCAATGCATGAAAGTGAAAAGTGAAAGTGAAGTCGCTCAGTCGTGTCCGACTCTTGGCAACCTCATGGACTGCAGCCTACCAGGCTCCTCTGTCCATGGGATTTTCCAGGCAAGAGTACTGGAGTGGGGTGCCACTGCCTTCTCCAAAAGACAGTCTATGGACTGTCAAATACTTGCAAAGGATGAAACCAACAGGACTTAATTTCTGAAATATACAAACAGCTCATACAACTCAATACTGAAAGAACAAACAACCCAATAAAAAAATGGGCAAAAGACCTAAATAGACCTAAATATTTCTCTAAAGAAGACATAACAGACAGCCAAGAGACATACGAAAAGATGTTCAAAATTGCTAATTATTAGAGAAATGCAAATCAAAATGACAATGAGATATCACCTCACACTAGTCAGAATGGCCATCATCAAAAAAATCTACAAACAATAAATCCTGAAAGAGTGGGATTAACTCTAGCTTGGGCTTCCTCCAGCTCAGCGTTCCTCATGATGTACTCTGCATATAAGTTAAATAAGCAGGGTGACAATATACAGCTTTGATGTACTCCCTTTCCTATTTGGAACCATTCTGTTGTTCCAAGTCCAGTTCTAACTGTTGCTTTCTGACTTGCATACAGATTCCTCAAGAGGCAGGTGAGGTGGTCTGGTATTACCATCTCTTTCAGAATTTTCGACAGTTTGTTATGATCCACAGAGTCAAAGGCTTTGGAATAGTCAATAAAGCAGAAATAGGTGTTTTTCTGGAACTCTCTTGCTTTTTCGATGATCCAGTGGATATTGGCAATTTGATCTCTGGTTCCTCTGCCTTTTCTAAAACCAGCTTGAACATCTGGAACTTCATGGTTTGCGTATTGCTGAAGCCGGGCTTGGAGAATTTTGAGCATTACTTTACTAGCATGTGAGATGAGTGCAATTGTGTGGTAGCTTGAGCATTCTTTGGCATTGCCTTTCTTTAGGATAGGAACAAAAACTGACTTTTTCCAGTCCTGTGGCCGCTGCTGAGTTTTCCACATTTGCTGGCATATCGAGTGCAGCACTTTCACAGCATCATCTTTCAGGATTTGAAATAACTCAACTGGAATTACATCACCTCCACTAGCTTTGTTCTTAGTGATGCTTCCTAAGGGCCACTTGACTTCACAATCCAGGATGTCTGGCTCTAGGTGAGTGATCACACCAACGTGATTATCTGGGTCGTGAAGATCTTTGTTGTAAAGTTCTTCTGTGTATTCCTGCCACCTCTTCTTAATATCTCTTCTGTTAATATCTCTTAATAACTATTTCTTCTGTTAGGTTCATACCATTTCTGTCCTTTATTCAGCCCATCATTGCATTGAATGTTTCCTTGGTATCTCTAATTTTCTTGAAGAGATCTCTAGTCTTTCCCATTCTGTTGTTTTCCTCTATTTCTTTGTACTGATCACTGAGGAAGGCTTTCTTATCTCTCCTTGCTATTCTTTACTCTGCATTCAAATGGGTATATCTTCCCTTTTCTCCTTTGATTTCGCTTCTCTTCTTTTCACAGCTATTTGTAAGGCCTCCTCAGATAGTCATTTTGCTTTTTTGCATTTCTTTTTCTTGGGGGTAGTCTTTATCACTGTCTCCTGTACAATGTCATGAACCTCCTTCCATAGTTCATCAGGCTCTCTGTCTATCAGATCTAGTCCCTTAAATCTATTTCTCACTTCCACTGTGTAATTGTAAGGGATTTGATTTAGGTCATACCTTGATGGTCTAGTGGTTTTCCCTACTTTCTTCAATTTAAGTCTGAATTTGGCAATAAGGAGTTCATGATCTGAGCCACAGTCAGCTCCTGGTCTTGTTTTTGCTGACTATATAGAGCTTCTCCATCTTTGGCTGCAAAGAATATGATCAATCTGATTTTGGTGTTGACCATCTGGTGATGTCCATGTGTAGAGTCTTCTCTTGTGTTGTTGGAAGAGGGTGTTTGCTATGACCAGTGTGTTCTCTTAGGAAAACTCTATTAGCCTTTGTCCTGCTTCATTCTGTCCTCCAAGGTCAAATTTGCCTGTTACTCCAGATGTTTCTTGACTTCCTACTTTTGTATTCCAGTCCCCTATAATGAAAAGGACGTCTGTGTTTTTGGGTGTTAGTTAGTACAAGGTAACAAATCTAAAAATGTTATATGTGTGTTTCCTGATCCAAGAAAACTTCCTTTATTTATACATTTCTGTTACGATAAAAATCATTAGATAAATGCTGTATGTATACCTGTGCTTAGTTGGAACAAACAGCACTGAACATATCTATATGAAAGTTTAAGAAATTTGCTCTATACGGCTTTACCTTGTTTTAATTTTCTAGGAGTGAACTACTAATGTTAGAAACTTAGAAAGTTTTCTAGGATAATGGTAAAAGTTACAACTCTATGATGATAAAAGAAGGAAATCTATCATGTACCAGATACTGTACTACACATTGTCATATACATTAGTTCATTAAGCAGAGATCATTTAAGTTGCCAAGCTATTACCTACTCCATAAGTGCTGCTACTGCTGCTGCTAAGTTGCTTCAGTCGTGTCCAACTCTGTGCGACCTCATAGACGGTAGCCCACCAGGCTCCCCCGTCCCTGGGATTCTCCAGGCAAGAACACTGGGGTGGGTTGCCATTTCCTTCTCCAGTGCATGAAAGTGAAAAGTGAAAGTGAAGTCGTTCAGTCGTGTCCGACTCTTAGTGACCCCATGGACTGCAGCCCACCAGGCTCCTCCGTCCATGGGATTTTCCAGGCAAGAGGACTAGAATGGGGTACCATTGCCTTCTCCATTCCATAAGTGATGGGATAATAATTTTGAATCCAAATTTAGTTGACTTTCCTTATATTTGGGATGGTAAAACAATTCAAGAACCCCTGTGAATTCAGTATCCATAGCAATTCTACTACTTCATAGCAAAACTTAAACACTTGCCTCTTAATGTTGAGGATACACAAGTTTATGAATTTCTATAACCCTGCTCCCCCATTTCCCACTGTTCCAAATTCTCTACCCAACATAAGCAGGGTTTTCAAAGCCTGGGACCAGATCTAAATCTATGCTCATTATTCATTTCATGCAGACAAATTGAAGCATAAACTGCAGAACAAGGACAGTGAATAAGCTCAGTAAAAAGGGAATTTCTAAACAAAAAAAGCCCCAAATCTTCAACAATGTTTAGCTACTTGAATATTACAATCTCTCTGCTGAAAAAGAAGCTGAGTGATCAGCTCTTATGAAAACCAAAGATGGGATTCCTTCGTTGGTAGAAGGTTTAATGGCATCTAAGACTTTTGCTAACTCACTGAGTCAGGGAAAGAGATTAAGGCCTGAGAGGGATAATAAAAGGACAACACTTTCCAGTCTTGAGCTTCCTCATCCACTGTTGTCTTCACCAGTCATCCTCTTGCTTACCCAAAGCACTGCACTTAAAACTAGAGAGTTCTGCACATCACAGTTCACTTCTGACCCTTCCTTATATCACAAACAAAATCCGAGTTCAACAACTTTAGTCACAGCAATTATGATGCTTCAAGCATTGAGATAAATTCTGAATGAAGTTATTAAAAACAATCAGTCTTCCAGGGTTCATAATTTGATGAGCCAGACAGACATAAATAACCAACGGAAAAGTGGGAAGGTGCTAAAAATTAATTCTCATACTATCTCTATAAAACTTCCAAACTCTAGGACGGTCAGTAGTGTTAGACCTCAGTTCTTTTCTCTGTGAAATGGGCATGGTGGTGATGACTTCCTTTGCAGAATTATTGTGTTGTATAAATACATTCATATTATTCAATAAAAAACTCACTTTCTGTTGTCTTTATCAAGAGGAAGAATTTAGTCTTGGGTGAAAAATGAAAGAGAAAGAAACCTATGAAATAAAGTTTTATAAACAACCATTCAAGTTTCTTAAATAATTTTGTATTATCCAATTCTAAGTCCTTATCAATTATTTTAGAAGTATAAGTATATTCATCAACACTTTCTTTGCACAGATGATAATTCTGAGAACCAGAAAAGTCAAAAGACTTAATAAAGGCCATTCAGCTAACATCTGTCCAAACTAGGCTCGGTTGGATTCTGACCCCTGCCCCAGTATTCTCATGACTAGTTTCCAGGCTTCGAGTACTGGGATTGGCTTTTTTGCCAGATTCCAAGTGGAAAAATGAGTATGGACTCAAATGTTTACATGGGTAGTTTTGTGTCCTCTTAGCTTCTTTAAAAATTGGTTTTCATTCATATGACCTATTGACAGATGAGTGAAGTGTGATGCATCTAGAAAATAGTTATTAAGTACTTCTGTATTTAAGTGCATCTCTGTAGAATTTTGTTAGTGAAAGTGCAATCATCTACCTCCTAGAAAAATCAGAGAAAAAGATTAATTTAATCCTATATTATATATATGATTCTCTTTGGGGTTGTCTAGATTTATTCCCATCAATATAAATGTATTCATATCAATTACTATGTGTGTATAAATTATATTACTTATAAGCATGTAAGTTCAGATGGAAAATCTTCTAACTATGCCAAAAACCAAAACTTTTCTTAGTCTTTGCAGGCTGAAGTCAATGAAAGAGAGCAATCTTGACGTCTCTAGACAATATAATATAATGAGTAAGAATAGATATAATATGTCCTACCTTCATCCCTTATTTTGATTGGTTTGTTCTGAATGAGGCTGCTGGTTCCTGAATCTAAGTGGAAAATTTCTTATTCTGCTTCCATCTTCCTTGAGCAGCTATAAACATTCTCCCTGTTACAGAAAAATACACATAAGATGACATTAATATCAGTGATGCACTCCCAATAAGCAAATTCCCTAAAGGTTAGCTGAAACTCCATCCTTCTTTTCTCATATTCAAGAAGGTGTATCTGCATGAAAGTTATATTTTTAAAGTAACAACTCTCGCCCCAGCAGCTCTATCATTTTCAAGCATTAGTGTATCAGGTATTCTCAATAATTCACTTCATAAGTGATTAGCTATATCAAGGCATCAAGACAGCACTAGTTGGGATCTTTCCTATCTCAGAAATAGATAAAGTGGATCTGCCTGAGGGGCAATGAATTATCCACTGAGGTGAAAATTTCACCTTTTAATGGTCAACTCTATCAGGAACACCTGTATTATCTGGCAATGCCAGATAATGGAAACATAGAAAGACACTTGCCAAACTGTTATTTTCTGTGTGCATTTAAAATATTTTAGGTGTAGATCAAGGTTCAGAACTTTTCAAGCATACATTTATATTAATTAATCTGAATAATGTATGTGAGAGTATAATGACAAATATAATCAAATTTTATTTTAATTTTATTTATCAAATTTTATTTTCCTTTTGATTCATAGAATCTTGAGCTCCTGGGAATGTTTTAGCTTAAACTACAGCACACTTGTGTATAGTTAGTGGGACAGTCTTTTCATCATGTAGGCAGAGTAGGGGTTCCAACTTAGCCCCTGTCCATCAGGGTAACCCTGGGAGGTCAGTTTTCCTATTAGTGTCTGTTTTCTCATCAGAAAAATGAAAGAGTGTTTTGAGGACTGAATGAGATAATGTGTATGAAATGCTTCCCAAATTCCTGGCACACAGTATGCACTTAATAATAACAACAACAATAATGATTATTATAAAATTCTATTAACTCACACCAGGATGTAATCACCAAGTCAGTCAAACAATGATTTTAGTTTTTGCCCTATTTTGTTCCCCACAAATGGTAAGAAGTTCAAAGTGCAGGGTAGAGCAAGAGTCTACGTCTCATGCCTGACTAAAGTGATTGTCATGTGAACTCCAAAAGAAATTCCAACAGATATTCATCCAAAAGCACACTAGCCTTTCTGGGTCACACCTGAGCAAGTCACAGACTTACAAAATTCCCCTTTCCTATAATACTACTGCTGGATGAAGCACAAGCGGGAATCAAGATCACCAGGAGAAATATCAACAACCTCAGATATGTAGATGACACCACCTTTTTATGGCAGAAAATAAAGAAGAACTGAAGAGCCTCTTGATGAAGGTGAAAGAGGAGTCAAAAAGTTGGCTTAAAATCCAACATTCAGAAAACTAAGATCATGGCTTCCGGTCCTATCACTTCATGGCAAATAGATGGGGAAATAACAGAAACATTGAGAGACTATTTTGTTAGGCTCCAAAATCACTGCAGATGGTGAGTGCAGCCATGAAATTAAAAGACACTTGCTCCTCAGAAGAAAAGTTATGACCAACCTAGACAGCATATTAAAAAGCAGACATTACTTTGCCAACAAAAGTCTGTCTAGTCAAAGCTATGGTTTTTCCAGTGGTTATGTATGGATGTGAGAGTTGGACTACAAAGAAAGCTGAGCACCAAAGAATTTATGCTTTTGAACTGTGGTGCTGCAGAAGACTCTTGAGAGTCCCTTGGACTGCAAGGAGATCCAACCAGTCAATCCTAAAGGAAATCAGTCCTGAATATTCATTGGAAGAACTGATGCTGAAGCTGAAACTCCAATACTTTGGCCACCTGATTCGAAGAACTAACTCATTGGAAAAGACCCTGTTGCTAGGAAAGGTTGAAGGCAGGAGAAGGGGATGACTAGGATGAGATGGTTGGATAGCATCACTGACATGATGAACATGAGTTTGAGTAAGCTCTGGGAGTTGGTGATGGACAGGGAAGCCTGGTGTGCTGCAGTCCATGGGGTCATGAAGAGTCAGACACAACTGAACTGAACTGATAATACTACTTGCAATATTGATTGGTTTTACTAGCTTAACCTTTTTGAGTCTGTTACTCTTTCATAAATGCTGTTAGTGTTTGGTGTACTAGATGTTAAATGGATAGTACAGTATATTGATTCTGAATCTAATTTTTGTTTCCAGGGTATTGAAGATAACTGAATCTGGCATTTAGAACCTTCCAATATTGAATGAGAATCCTCAAAAATATTTTTGCCTGAAAAAGGACATTATAAGCACATTTAAGGAGTAAAAATTAAGTCCACGCATTTTTTTTTGTTATTGAAGATATCATTAGGCAGCATTCAAGAACTAAATTTATTCTGATAATCATTATAATGATGAAAAAATTCCTTGCTCCAATAATTGATTTATGCTTCATTTAAATGTACAGAGTAGTTCCAATATAATTTCTTATTAACTCTAATGATGAATTTTAAAGTAGCATGACTCTGAAATAAAGATGAAAATTCTCCATACAACTTATTGCATTTAAATGGATTTAATATTTAATATTTAAAAAATCATTTGATGTAAATAGCCATCATGAATCACTGTACATATACTAAGATGTAATTAAATGCTTTTTTCTTTTAAAATGCATCTACTTGTTTCATAATAAATTCTTTTTGTACTCTTTATTCTTTTAAGCTGTTATTAGCTTTGAAATTATTTTAAATTGTGAGATATCATCAACTCAAAAATTCAGCAAATTTCTAAAAAAATTTTCTCTTAAGAAAATTCAAAGTAACAATTATCGTTTAGTATTTGCTTTTATCTTACAATTATTTAAATCATTTTGATAAAAAGTCAGATTTCTAAGATGGAAAAAACAAAACTTGGGGGAGGGACCAGATCCTATAACTCATAAACCTTTCACTAGATAAGATTGTGCATGCAAAGAAACTCTCTGACCTTGTTTGGTACCTGGAATTTGTTGGTATGACTGGTAGGAGAGACAGGGTTAACACAGTTCCTGCTGAGCAGACCCAGAAATCAGGCACCTACGAGTTCAGTAGTGAGAGCAGCGGCCAGGGGATCTGGAGTTCCCGGGTCTGTCCTTAGTACTGTGACAATGTGAGGTCAGGTACAGTCACTTTCTGTGTGAGCCCCACCAGAAGACGGGCCGTGTGGGCCACCAGAAAGTTCTCTTTGGTCCTTACAGTATACTAACGCATATATATGGAATTTAGAAAGATGGTAACGATAACCCTACATGCAAAACAGAAAAAGAGACACAGATGTACAGAACAGACTTTTGGACTCTGTGGGAGAAGGCAAGGGTGGGATGTTTTGAGAGAACAGCATCGAAACATGTATATTATCTAGGGTGAAACAGATCACCAGCCCAGGTTGTATGCATGAGACAAGTGCCTGGGGCTGGTGCACTGGGAAGACCCAGAGGGATCGGGTGGAGAGGGAGGTGGGAGGGGGGATCGAGATGGGGAATACATGTAACTCCATGGCTGATTCATGTCAATGTATGACAAAAACCACTACAATATTGTAAAGTAATTAGCTTCCAACTAATAAGTGGGAAAAAAAAAAAAAGAATGTAACCAAGAATGAGATCTCTCTCGCTCTCTCTCACATACATACACAAAATCAACTAATAACAGAAATTAGAATCCTGGAACAATCCCTAATCCATACCTCATAAGAAAACAAATGTCTTTTGAGTATAATATAAGATTTTAAGAAAGCAGCAGGTTGGCTTGAATTCAGGAAGTCCTGAAGCATTCAGGATTTGGCTCTGTATACTTCGTAAGTAGCAAAGAAAGAGTCTTGAAAAAGAAGCCAAAAGACCTAGTTTAGTTTGTTACTCACTTGACAGGGAGTAACTTTTTAAGACCTCATCTGCTTTCTTCTCTGTTATATCAGGACAGTGCTAATTTTCTGATAGATTCCTGGGGTTCATAGAATGGTCATATAAGTTAATGCTGGTTAAAGTTAGGATGACTATATCATTTTGTCACCTACACCAGGACACTTTTGAGGCTGAAGGAGGGAGGTACTGATAATCAAACTGAGACAATATGCACAAACCAGGACTATCTTGGGCAACAGGTACCTCTGTTCACTCTACATGAACTTTTAGAACTGGAAACCATTTTGTTCACCTGTAAGAGGTATTGATGGTAGCAGTGATGATATCTGAAGCCTAGCTTCCAAACCAAATTTGACAAGGTACAATGAGCTTTTCTGTGACATCATGGGAAGGAAATGCAGCCTGCACAACCTATGAAGTTTGCAATGGTTTACAGTGAAGTACATGTTTTGACATGTAATCGGTATTTCTGGAAAAGAATTTCCTAACCAGAATTTTTAAAAAATTGAACTAGCTTTATTTCAAAGCCTTTTAGAATATTTTTAGATTAATCTGTACTGTTTTAAAGCAATAATCAAAGTTCCTTTCTCAATTTTCCCCTCCTTAAAGGAAACAGCCTTTTAAATAATGTAATCAGAAATGATAGATGAGGAGATCTTTGTATTATCCCAGTTTATACAGCTCATTAAAAAGTTGTAAGCTATTCTTCAAGGTTACTATCATTGTTACTATTAATTTTGGCTAAGAAAATGAGTCTATTGAGTTGAATGATCTTGATGTTTACTTAGAGAAAATAATTTTTTCATTACCAAATTATTTTTCCTCTACCTATTGTACTTGGAGAAGAGAGAATAAGGAGGATAAAAATACTGTATTTTATCAATTGTTTGATATAATTCTACAGACAAAAAGCATTCTTGATTAAGTTTGTATTATTTAATCAATATTGTGCAGTGTGAAAAAAAATTCAGGTCCACTGCAGTAAAGTTGGTTTTTTCCCCCCAACAAAGTTATTATAAAAGAAATTTATTTTTATAACATTTTAGTATTAAGCTAGTTGTTAGAATATGTACTATCAGGAAATTTTACTAAAAAATGGGCTAACTGGGTATAAGACCTTTATTCCTAGAAATCCAGAGATGGCTTAAATTTAAGACTACCTCATTGGACATAAGAATTATACTTGTTTCCTATCACCTACAGTAGGATGGTAGCAACAAAAATAATTGCCTTAGCATATACTGAACAAAGACTAATAAGAACAAATCATATTACCAAACAGGAGCAATGATATACACCTTCTTGACCCCAAACTGCATAAATTTAACAACAGTTTTGGAGTTAAAGACTTCTTTTTACTAAAACAATTAAAAATCACTTGAAATATTATACAGTGAGAACACTAAGTTTAAAATTGAAGAAACCCTGTCAGTTCCCAAGACTCAATTTTTCTTCTGATGCATTTATCAAAATTTATCTTAAGTCATATCTAAAAACAAGACTAGAGGTCGTCACCTGAATCATGCTAGTCAATTTAGAAAAAGGCAACGTTTCATTAACACTTGAAATTGGGACTGGGTGCCATTGCCTTCTCCTTGGAAATTCCACACTTCTTTAAAAAGGGTTACAATGAAGGGGGCGGTGGAGGATGAGATGCTTAGATAGCATCACTGAGTGACTCATTGGGCATTAATTTGAGCAAACTGTAGGAGAGAGTGAAGGACGGGGAAGCCTGGCATGCTGCAGTACATGGGGTCACAAAGAGTTGGACACAGCTTAGCACCTGAAAAACAACAACAGTATAGTGAACCCTACACTTATAAATTCATATCATGTTGTAAACAGAAACACTGGGTACCTACAAAATGATGTATACTTCTTGAAACTTGTTCTCCAAAATAAGACACATACTGTGTAACCAAAGGACCCGTCATCTCATATTGTTTGTGAAAGTAGAATGAACCGTGTGCATATTAAAATGTGTTTAAATAAAAAAGGATATAGGGTATAGCTTTGTGACTTTAGTACCCCAAGATTTTGTTCACATCAAAGATACTCATAATGAAGATGGATTGTTTTTCCCCCCTAATTTTAGCTTCATCATGCCATCAATTCATACAATTAATTTTCATAATCTTAGAGTTTTTCACATAATTACAAATTTTGATGCACAAACACAACATATTTATGTTTCATTCACAGATTGTACTTTTTATATATTCTGCTCAAATTTTAAAAGCAAGGAGGTTCAGCATCCCATCGTCTGAATACTGTAACATTAAAATTATATTAAATTTGCTTTTTATATGTAACCATTTATTTAAATAAAATCTGGAAATTGTGAGGAAAAAATGCAAATCATTGAACAGCTGCAAATACAAAATCACAGTCTTATCCACATCCTATTACATAACAGCTGGCATTAACTGAGGATTGATTGATTGCTGGGTACTGTGCTAAGGGGTTTCTTAGTGATGATCAGTTGAGTCTCAGCCAACCCTACAGGGGCGATCCAACTATCATTCTCTTTTACTAAATGAAGAAACTAAGACTCATTTGCTCAAAACTCTACGTGTATTAAATATTTGAGCTTGTATTGGAACTAAAGCAGGCTGAGCATTTGGCCGCAGCAGAAGCCTTCTAACAGAAATTCCGTCAGGGTCAGTAATTGGTCAGTTAAGAGAAGAATCATAAAAAAAAAAAAAAAAACACATGTGTATTTGTGCTCAATTGTTCAGTTGTTTCCAACTCTTGCGACCCCACAGACTGTAGCCCGCCAGGCTCCTCTCTCCATGGGATTGTCCAGGCAAGAATAGTGGAGTGGTTGCCATTTCCTTCTCCAGGGGATCTTCCCAATCTGGGAATCAAACCTGGGTCTCCCGAATTGCAGGCAAACTCTTTACTGACTGAGTTACAAGGGATACGCATAAGATATAATTTAAAATATATAAACATACAGTCATTTACCCTTTTCTCATTTTATTTTATTTTTTGATGTAGAGCGAAAGTGTTTTAAGGGTAGATCTACCAAATAAAGTTCCTTAGAATTTTCTTGCATAAACCATACCCATAGTTTCACAACCTTGAATTTCAATATCTTTAAGGGGTGCTAAAACATTTGTAAAGCAATATACATGAATGTCTACTCTAAGTTCTTACCAATTTTGTTTCTAATGTTTCATACTTGTCTCATACACACCTAAATGCACAGCAGTGACTTTCTGTAAAATAACAATTTGTCTTTATCAAGTTTAACATATTCATCATTTTGATTTTCTTAAGAACACTTATACTTATTTCATGTATTTAATTACTATACTATACTATAGAAATTACTATAACTGGTGGCATAAACAGAATTAGGAATAAAAACAAATGACAGGAATTGTTACAACTGTACTGACACTCCATATCCCGGGACATCCATTTTTAAGTATTTTTAAAAGAATGAAGGCTCTCCAGTCTCTTCCTGGCTGTGGCTAGGCGGCAAAACCTTGGTCTTTGTGTAGTATTCTTAATCCATGGCTGATTCATGTCAATGTATGACAAAAACCACTACAATATTGTAAAGTAATTAGCCTCCAACTAATAAAAATTAAAAAAAAAAAAGAATACCTCTGAATGAAAAAAGTTGTATAAATGCAAAGTAGGGAAAAATCAATCTCAAGATTAGAAGCTGCCTTAGTTAGATAATACATAACTAAAGTGTTGTGATTATGAATAAATGTGCTCATTAAAAATTATATACATATAAACATATTCACATATTATATGTATAGCTCTTATGCTTACATTTTAAACATTTGGGGAAAATTTTACATGCTTTTAAACTTTCCTAAAAATCTTCTATTCAAGCATAAAAAACATGTTGCAATAGTAAATAAGTAAGGGCTAAAATATATAAGCAAATAAATTACATTTCTTCATTCTAACCATGATATTCTTGAACATAAAAATGTTTAGCAGTCTATTACAGGGTAATCTTTTATGCCATATATTACATTAAAGTGACATGATAGTTAAGACATATTTCAACTAAGGTATATATTTTTGATTTGATAAAGTAATTTGAAAGATGTCAACTCAAAAGCACATAATACTGATTATTTTAGTAAAATAAAACAGAGGCACTTTTATTCTAATAAGAAAATGCCAGTCTGAAGTCACACCTTCGTGTGCACCTAACAGTATTCTCATTTTATCATATTTTAAAAATCCACACCTCATATTTTCTGTTACCTTATATGGATGGTGCTAATGACACACATAGTAAATCTTCTATTAGCCTTGTAGTTGGATAGGATTTGTTTAATTTCAGCTGTCAAATAATGTGAAGGAAAAAAAAAACCATTCTGGTAACCCTATGTTAGAACTATAAAAGTAAATGTTTCACAAACAGCAATAATTGATTGATCACATTCTCTGCCAGCATAAAATTAAAAGTACAGAATATGCCCATTTGGGAAGTCTGTGACTTACTTGTTTGAGTGGATTAAAATAAACTTTAAAAATTTTCCTTTTAATGCAGGTAAAAGGAACTAAAAAGCATGAGAATGGTGTGACTCTTCCTTGGTGTATGCAAAATAGTGTGGGTTTTACACAAAAGGAGTCATTTCCTCTGAGAAAAATAACCTCTAAATTTCATTGTTAAAACAATGAAGATGTGAATAAGTGAAATACTCTCCATCGCCTCTCCTCTTTGACCTTATGTCCTTGATCGTCTAGTATAAATGACCTGCTGTATCTTCTTTGGTACCTCTCCCTCTGCATTTACTAACATACACAGACATATACGTTGTTTTAGATCGAGTTCTCTGCTGACAGAGTGTTCAGTGCAAAAGTTCATTGGGGTGAGCTTTTGAGAGACACACCTCTAACTACACTCTTAAGGAAGTGAGGAAGTCAGCAGAGGGTGGGGGCAAGTTGACTAAAATAAAGTTGCAATTGCGGTCTCATTAAACTCATCAGAAAATCCTCAAACTCCAAGGAATCTTTCAGCATTGTCTCAAATTAAGAAAAGGAACTGGAATTTTATATTCTCAAGCTATCCAATCATTAGCCAACCCCTAGAAAAGAGGTGCAACCTTGGGTAAGTTTCCAGAGATGGATGAAACTTGGAGCCATCATCATTCAATAATCCTAGTAACTGGGAGATGGCGTGCATATCTGGGTAGAACACGTCACAGTATTCTCTATTGCCATTTGTGCAATTGAGATTTCTTTTCACTGAATACAAAATATAATCAATGCCTTTCAGTTATTTTCATTTATGCTTAACTTTGCAATGTGCATATCCTTCTAAGTGATAAGTCTATCTCATTTATTTTAATGGATACATAGTATTCATTGTAAGATTATACATTTTAATTTTTTGTTTGTTGTCTTAGCAAACAATGCTGCAATATCTTTTATGTATGTTTTTCTGAACTGATGTTTTGTTAAATAAATTACTTCAACTACTGAGTCAAAAGTTAGGCATGGTTGTTTAAATAAACCAGGTAGATTATTTTATTAAATATTACATTAATACACACTACCATCAAAAGCATATAAAATTACCTGTTTGATACTGAAGGTTTTCAATGAAATTTTTTTTCAATTGTGACTAAAAAATATGATCTCATTGTGCTTTAACATGCATTTTCTTGACATTAATAAGGTTATGCTTTCTTAAAGTGTGTTGTCTATTTTTTCCTCTCCTTTAACTTGCCTATTTCTTTTTTTGTGGTTGGTTTTGTTTATCTTATTCTTACTAATATACTCTATATGTTTTACTATTTTCTCCTGGTGAATTGCTTATATGACTTTGCTTTTGGTATCTTTATTAGTCAAAGTTTTCCAGAGAAACATAATCAATTGATTGATTGTAGGAATAGATTGATGTGGTTATGGAGGCTGAGAAGTCCCATAGTCTGCCATGTACAAGCTGGAGAATCAGGAAAATTGGTGGTGGAATTCTGAGTCCAAAGAGAACCAGGGGCAGGTGGCTCTAAGTCCTGTTCTAAGTCCTGTAAGTCCAGGACTGAGAGTCATGTCTGACTCTTTTGTGACCCCACGGGCTAGAGCCCACCTGCCCCCTCTGTCCACGAGATTTCCCAAGCAAGAATATTGGACTAAGTTGCCATTCTTTCTCACGGGATCTTCCTGACCCAGGGATCAAACCCACATCTCCTGCGTTGGCAGGAGGATTCTTTACCATTCAGACACCTGGCAAGTCCTGGTCTGAGTACAAAAGTTTGAGAATCAGAAGTGTCAATGCCCAAAGGCAGAAGAGGGATGTCTTCATTCAAGCAAAGAAATCATGTTTGTCCTTCCTCTGTCTTTTTGTTTATTCAGGCCCTCAGTTCAGGGTGGGATTGCATGATGCCTGGCCACATTGCTGAGGGTACCCCTCTTCACTCTGCCTATCAATTCAAATGTCAATTTCTTCTGGAGACACACACCCAGGAATCATATTATATAATATTTTACAGGCTTTCTGGGCATCCTTCAGCCCAGTCAAGTTGAAGTATACAATTAATGATTATAGTATCTTCTAGAAAAAAAGGACCTAAATTTCATGCCTTTTAGATTTTTTATCTTGATTACTTCTTACTCCAAGATTCACAAAGATTCTCATCTTTTTCACTAAAATCATCCAAATTTCATCCTTATATATTTGTGACCCCTAAAGTATATTTATTAAGTGCAAAGCAAATTGCATAAACAGTAAGTATAGTATGATATTTTGGAAGACAAACAATATGTAATAAAACTTTTTAAAACCAGTTCAAAGGACTGAATGGTTCTGTCTTCCCAAAAATTATATACTGAAACCCTGAACTTTACTGAGTTGGTATTAGAAGGCAGAGACTTTGGGAGGTGTTTAGGTCATGAGCATTCTGCCCTCAGGAATGAAGTTAGCCCTTAGAAAGAGGACCCAGAGAGCTCCCTTGCCCCTTCCACTCTTTGAGAACACAGTGAGAAAGTGGCTGTCTATAAAACAGAAAGTGGGCCATCTGCAGACAGTGAAATTTCTGGCAACTTGATCTTGGACTTCCTGGTTTCCAGAACTGTGAGAATTAAATTTCTGTGCTTAGAAATCATTCAGTCTATGGTATTTTTGCCATAGCAGTCCAAACAAACTAAGACAAAACTTTAACCTACTTCTGTGTAGCCAGGTACAAAAGTCTCCATCAAAATATGTACCAAAATATATATGACAGCAGCTACCTCTAGGCATCATAGTTGGGCCAAAGAAAGAAGAAGAGTTTCATTCTTTACTATCTACATTTTGAAAAACAGAGTGAAAAGGTAATGATAGAATTATGGGTAATTTTTTTATTCCATTTTTGGCTTCTCTGTGATTTCCAAGTTTTTCATTTTGGAGATATATTAATATTTTTTAACCAGAAAGAAAAAATTTAAGGCTGTCAGGAGTTCATCACTAAGTAGTTTTGAAGGTTTCTTTAAAGTGAAGAAGCATTTATTACATCTGTAGGCTGTTAAAACCTTGTGTAACTCCCAGAAAATTTTGTTCTGGAGCAGATGTAAGAAGATGCTATATCCTGCCTCAGCTTTGGTTTGCATGAAAGGTCTTGGCCACAGATATTTTCATTTCTGAGCCAGGCTCTCTCTGTTATATTTATACTTTAAATACTTATAAAAATTGTCCTGCTCATGGCTTGAGGTATGAGTCTAGTTTCATTTTCATTTTTCAAGTTATTTATTGAGATACTATTTATGTACAGTAAAATTTACAGTGAAGTAAGTTTGATAGATATATACCACCAAAATAAAAATATAGAATATATTGCTTATCTCAAAATGTTCCCTGGTTATTCTCTGCGGTTAATTGCCTCTGTTACATTCATAGCTTTTGGCAGCAACTGATCTGATATATGCCCCTCGTTTTCCCTTTTCCAGAAAGGCATACAAATGAAATGACACGATATGTTGACTTTTGAGTCTGGCTTTTTTCAATAACTTTGAGATTGGTCCAAATTGTTGTGTGTATATCAAAATTTGTTCCTTTGAATTCAGATTAGTATTCCATTTTACAGATGTTCCACAATATTTTTTTATCCATTCAACAATTGAAGGGCACTGAGTTGTTCCCAGTTTTTAGCAATTATGAGAAGAGATAAAGAAGAGAAGTGAAAGGCAAAGGAAAAAAGGAAAGATATATCCAACTGAATGCAGATTTCCAAAGAATAGCAAGGAGACATAAGAAAGCCTTCTTAAGTGAACGATACAAAAAATAGAGGAAAACTACAGAATGGGAAAGACTAAAGATTTCTTCAAGAAAATTAGAGATATCAAGGGAACATTTAATGCAAAGGTGAGCACAATAAAGGATAGAAAAGGTATGGACCCAACAGAAAAAAAAGATAGTAAGAACTGGTTGCAAGAATACACAGAACTGTGTAAAAACAAGTCTTAATGACCTGGATAACCATGATGGTGTGATTACTCACCTAAAGCCAGATGCCAGACATCCTGGAGTGTGAAGTCAAGTGGGCCTTAGGAAGCATTACAACAAGCAAAGCTCAAGTGGAGGTGATGGAATTCCAGCTGAGCTATTTCAAATGCTAAAAGATGATGCTGTTAAAGTGCTGCACTCAACATGTCAGCAAATTTGGAAAATTCAGCAGTGGCTACAGGACTGAAAAATGTCAGTTTTCATTACAGTCACAAAGAAAGCAGTGCTAAAAATGTTCAAACTACTGCACAATTGCACTCATTTCACAATGCTCAAAATCTTTCAAGTTAGGTCTCAACAGTACATGAACAGAGAACTACCAGATGTACAAGCTGGATTTAGAAAAGGCAGATGAACCAGAGATCAAATTGTCAACATCTGTTGGATCATAGAAAAAGCAAGGGAATTCCAGAAAAACATCTACTGCTTTATTGACTATGCTAAAGCCTTTGACTGTGTGGATCACAACAAACTGCAGAAAATTCTTAAAGAGATGGGAATACCAGACCACCTTACCTGCCTCCTGAGAAATCTGTATGCAGGTCAAGAAGCAACAGTTAGAACCAGACATGGAACAATGGACTGGTTCCAAATTGGTAAAGCAGCACATCAAGGCTGTGTATTGTCACCATGCTTACTTAATTTAAATGCAGAATACATTATGCAGCATGCTGGCATGGATGAAGCTCGATCTCGAATCAAGATTTCCAGGAGAAACATCAATAACCTCAATACAAAGATGACACTACCCTAATGGCAGAAAGTAAAGAGGAACTAAAGAGCCTCTTGATGAACGTGAAAGAGGAGAGTGAAAAAACTGGCTTAAAACTCAACATTCAAAAGGTGAAGATCATGGCATCTGGTCCATCACTTCATGGCAAATAGATGGGGCAACACTGGAAACAGTGACAGACTTTATTTTCTAAGACTCCAAAAATCGCTGCAGATGGTGACTGCAGCCATGAAATTAAAAGACACCCGCTCTTTGGAAGAAAAGCCGAGACAAACCTACACAGTGTATTACAAAGCGGAGGCATAATTTTACTGGCAAAGGTCTGTACAGTCAAACCTATGGTCCTTCCAGTAGTTATGTAGAGATGTGAGAGTTGGACCATAAAGAAGGCTGAGCACTGAAAAATTGATGCTTTCTAACTGTGGTGCTAGAGAAGCCTCTTGAGAGTCCCTTGGACAGAAAGGAGATCAAACCAGATAATCTTAAAGGAAATTAACCCTGAATACACAATGGAATGACTGATGCTGAAGCTGAAGCTCAAATACTTTGGCCACCTGATGCGAAGAGCTGACTCACTGGAAAAGACCCTGATGCTGGGAAAGATTGAAGGCAGGAGGAGAAGAGGATGACAGGGGATGAGACGGTTGGGTGGCATCATCAACTCAATGGACATGAGTTTGAGCAAGCTCCAGGAGACAGTGAAGGACAGGGCAGCCTGGTGTGCTGCAGTTCATGGGGTTGCAGAGAGTTGGACACAGCTGAGCGACTGAACAACAGCAATAGCCTGTGTGGATATATGCTTTTGTTTTCTCAGATAAACAACTGGGAGTGAGAGATTTATTTTTTTTAATGGATAGCCAGGTATCCCAATCCCATTTATTAGATGATCTATTTTTTTTTCACCACTGATTAGAATGTTATCTTAATCAAATATTAACCTCCTCTTGCTATTCCTTTCCAAGATCCTTGACAAATCTTACATATTTTTGTCTTCATTTGAACTATTGTACAATTTAATTGTGTTTCAAAAAAAACAAACTAACAGGCAATTCTGTTGTGATTCTGACAGTAACAGATCATTAATGTATCATATACATAATAGTTCAAGAAGGATTAATTTTACAATACCAATTTTTCCCATTTAAGAAAGCTGCATGTCTCTCCATCAAGTTCTATAACATAATTAAATTTTATAATTTTCTTCTAGAAAGTTTTATATCATTGTTTTAAAATTTATTCTTAAGTACTTTGCATATATTTGTTTGTTTGTTAATTGGATATTTTCCTATTTTTATTTCTAACTAGTTATGGCTGGTTGTTTATTTACTCAACAAATACTTACTGAATCCATACTTTTTTTTTTATCATGTACAGGTCTAGGTACTAATAGGAAAATAGTGGCTAACATAGAGAAGGTCGTAAAGGTTATATTCAGGTGGTGTGAGATTGAAATTAGATGTATACACACATATCAGATTGTCATAAGTGCTATGCCAATAATTTACTTTAAATTGATTTTATCATGAGACCACCTAATGAACAGTACAAAGCTATGCAATAGAACTTAATTCCTAATTCTTGAAGCTTTTCAACATTGGGAAGATGGACAAATGAAAATAGGCCATATTCATGAATAAATAATTAGTGACCAGTTATTTAAAAGGAAAATTAATATACTTAGTGTCTTTTAAGCCAAGGGAAGAGAGTGTTTCCAGGAAAAAAGGAGCAATAAACTTTGTCTAATGCTATTTATAAGTCAAATAAAATGAACAGAAAAAATTTTAGGGGACTAGTACAAGTTTAAATGACTCAATGACAGGTACTCAACAAATTCTATTAATATTTCAAGATATTTTAGTTGATTTTCTAAGTTTTTCTAAAAACATGATTATGCAGTCTATAAATAGTGGTGATATATTTGCTTTTGTGGTGCTTCTATATTATGTATATCACATGGGCTTCCCTGATAGCTCAGTTGGTAAAGAATTCGCCTGCAAAGCAGGAGACCCCTGTTCAGTTCCTGGGGTAGGCAGATCCCGTGGAGAAGAGATAGGCTACACATTCCAGTATTCTTGGGCTTTCCTTGTGGCTCAGCTGGTAAAGAATCCACCTGCAATGTGGGAGACCTGGGTTCAATCCCTGGGTTGGGAAGATACCGTGGAGAAGAGAAAGGCTACCCACTCCAGCATTCTGACCTGGAGAATTCCATGGACTGTATAGTCCATAGTGTGGCAAAGAGTCAGATATGACTGAGTGACTTTCACATTCACTTTTCATTACACTTGATTGAACTTCAAAATGAGTGCTAGTAGTGACAGAAGTATTCCTGTTTTATTACTAAAGATACATTAAAAGCTATCACCACTTCTTCATTTGACTGGATGCTTGTCCTTGGCTTTTTGTAAATGCTATCTAACTTATATAGAAATGTTTCATCAAATTCTTATTTAACTCCTGCAATGCAGGAGACACAAGAGACAAGGCTTTGATCGCTGGGTCAGGCAGACACCCTGGAGAAGAAATCGGCAACCCTCTCTAGTATTCTCACCTGAAAAATCCCACAGACAGAGGAGCCTGGTGCGCTACAGTCCAAAGGTGCACAAAGAGTCAGACACGACCAAGTGACTAAGCACAAGCAATGGTTCTGAGGCTTTCAGATTTAGCATCTCGTAGGAAGGATTACCTAAGACACTATATGTTGTCATCTTCATTGTGAGAGCTATATTTGAACTCATACGCTTTTACTAGTTCTTGGAACTCACTGCATAGTATTTCAGACAAATGGATTTCCATGACTTTGCATAAATGTTTCTAAAGTTATTTCAAAAATCAATTTTTTAAACTCTTTTGCTTTGGATAGCTCTCCTTCCTAACCCCATTTTAGAATCCGGGTTGTTGTTATCTGATAGAATTCTTTTTTTCTTGCTGGCCATGAACTAGACCAATATATACTGACATTTAGAAGTTTGCTTGAACTTCTGATTCCGGAAAAATAAAGGGATCCTTTAAGTTCAAATAAGATATATTTATATTTCCCTATTAATCCAACAACTGAAACACATCCACCAGACAGATGTTTCTAGGCAAAAAGCATCAGTAAGTGGTATTTACTACTTTATTCAAAGGCTTTATAAAAGGAGCACTTTTCTGCTCGGGGCTGGTGCACTGGGATGACCCAGAGGGATGGGATGGGGAGGGAGGCGGGAGGGGGGTTCAGGATGGGGAACACATGTAAATCCATGACTGATTCATGTCAATGTATGGCAAAAAACACTACAATATTGTAAAGTAATTAGCCTCCAACTAATAAAAATAATTGGGGGGGAGGAGCACTTTCCAATCAAAGATGGTTCTTTTCCTTGGCAATCATATCCAAAGTTTAAAAACTGTTAGAAGATCACACAGTAAACTAATTTGCAATCAACTGTACCCTTTTAAAAGAAGTCTGAACTAGTCAAACGTAACATCAGCAGAAAAACAAAAATCTGAGGTTGTCTTTGTTTACATTTCCCATTTTCAGTCTGTCTGAGCTATCATTCTTCTCTATATCACTAGTCTCATTGAATACAGTAGCTGGCTGAGTGAGATTCCTGACTTCATAAAACATGGAAATGCTTTTAATTTTATGGCAAAATTCCTCATTTTGGCAGTATATTACTGAGATGACATTTGGGACAACAAGCCTTCAGAAAAGGGGCAGAGAAAATGATCAAGAATAAATGAAAGCCAGTTCCGATTGACTGGTCCAGGGAAATGGGAAGGAGCCCGAAATGCTATCATGAGTCAGTGGGACCGAACATTCAAGGCCACCCAAACTCGAATTGTACAAGAATCCCCGTCTCTCTTTGCAAGCTTACTTAAACTCTTCAGCTTTCTAGCTTTGCTTGTGGCCATTTCCCTGATTTTCCTATAAATAAAAAATTACCTAAATAAACTATCAAATGCACAGAGTAGATGGACAGCAATCTGGTTCCCCCACTGCAACAGCTTTGCCTTCATGACTATAATTTATATCTGAGCAATGAAAGCCACCCCTTCCCCTTCCCTGGCTGGCTTGAGGTCCCACTAGTATTCCTGGGTGTCTCCCAGCTCCACCTGCTTCTAATGCTAGAGAAAGATAACCAAGATTTCTGTGCATTTGAAGGCTGCTGGAAGGTTCAAGATTCATTTTAGAAGAGAGAGTTGTCTCAGACACCACTCTGAGCAATTAGACCTCTTTCCTATTTTCACAGATCTCAATTAAAACTCAATATTTCACAAAAGATTTGGTTGTATTAAAATGGCACTCTTATGGTATCAGCTGATTAAAAATAAAAAGAAAGCAAAAGTCTAGGGAAAAAAAAAGAATAAATGAAAGAAACACTAGGAGTCAACACTGAAAAAAATGATTTGGGGGTAAAATTGAGAATGCTTATAACGTGCACGATGAAATGTCCTTTTTGGAAGCATCTTTAAGTTCTATATTTCATTATGGAATAATCCCATTAGTAGGTATCAGAGAATTTTTTTCCTGACTGATAATAAATTCCATTTTAAATTATTTGTTTTTTCCTGGACTGTATAATTTTAATTTAGAATGATTTTAGAATATTGAGACAGTCTCAAAGTTGTGGTGCAAAGTTACCTATCCTCTTCCTCTGACCCACACAAAGTACCTAGCAACCTGGGATTGGTATTCTTTCAAAAAATAATTGGTAAATAAATTAATATACTTATGGCCACTGACTGTATAATCAAAAGGGATTTGATTTAGGTTATACCTGAATGGCCTAGTGGTTTTCCCTACTTTCTTCAATTTAAGTCTGAATTTGGCAATAAGGAGTTCATGATCTGAGCCATACTCAGCTTCCAGTCTTTTTTAAATTCCTGACTGTATAGTGCTTCTCCATCTTCAGCTGCAAAGAATATAATCAATCTGATTTCAGTATTGACTATCTGGTGATGTCCATGTGTAGAGTCATTTCTTGTGTTGTTTAAAGAGGGTGTTTGCTATGACCAGTGCGTTGTCTTGGCAAAACTCTGTTAGCCTTTGTCCTGCTTCATCTTGTACTCCAAAGCCAAACTTGCCTGGTACTCCAGGTATCTCTTGACTTCCCATTGTGCATTCCAGTTGCCTGTGATGAAAAAGATATCTTTTCGTGGTGTTCATTCTAGAAAGTCTTATAAGTCTTCATAGAACCATTCAACTTCAGCTTCTTTGGCATTAGTGGTTGGGGCATAGACTTGGATTGCTGTAATACTGAATGGTTTGCCTTGGAAACAAGCTGAGACCATTCTGTTGTTTTTGAGATTGCACCCAATAACTGCATTTTGTACTCTGTTGACTATGAGGGCTACCCCATTTCTTCTAAGGGATTCTTGCCCACAGTAGTAGATATAATGATTAACTGAATTAAATTCGCCCATTCCCATCCATTTTAGTTCACTGATTCCTAAAATGCCAATGTTCACATTTGTGGAAGCGTCCTGATGAGAGGGACTGGCTGTGGGGAAAACTGGTCTTGCTCCTGTGGGCAGAGTCATGTTCAGTAAATTTTTAATCCAATTTTCTGCTGATGGGTGGAGCTATGTTCCCTCTCTGCAGTTAAATCTGCGGTCAAACTATGGTAGAGGTAATGGCAACCTCCTCTAAAAGGCACAGCAGACTGTGCCTCCCAGGACTGCTGCAGTCAGCGTCCCTGGCCCCGCGGCAGGCCACTGTTGACCCATGCTTCTGCCAGAGACTCCCGAACACTCACAGGTAAGTCTGGTTCAGTCTCTTGTGGTGTCACTTATGATTATACTGTGGAAGTGACAAACAGGTTCAAGGGATTAAATCTGACAGAGTGCCTGAAGAACTATGGACAGAGGTTTATAACACTGTATAGGAGGCAGTGATCAAAACCATCCCTAAGAAAAAGAAATGCAAAAAGCCAAAATGGTTGTCTGAGGAGGCCTTACAAATAGCTGAGAAAAGAGGCAAAATGAAAGGCAAAGGAGAAAAGGAAAGATATCCCCATCTGAATGCAGAGTTCAAAAGAAGAGCAAGAAGATATAATAAGCCTTCCTAAGTTAACAATGTAAAGAAATAGAGGAAAATAATAGAATGGGAAAGACTAGAGATCTTTTCAAGAAAGTTAGAGATAACAAGGGAATTTTTCATGCAAAGGTGGGCTCAATAAAGAACAGAAATTGTATGGACCTGACAGAAGCAAACATATTAAGAAAAGGTGGAAAGAATATACAGAAAAACTATACAAAAAAGATCTTAATGACCCAGATAACCACAACGGTATGATCACTCACCTACAGCCAGACATCCTGGAAGCAAAGTAAGTGAGCCTTAGGAAGAATCACTACAAACAAAGCTAGTAGAGGTGATGGAATTCAAGCTGAGCTCTTTCAAATCCTAAAAGATGATGCTGTGAAAGTGCTGCACTCAATATGCCAGCAAATCTGGAAAACTCAGCAGTGGCCACAGGACTGGAAAAGGTCAGTTTTCATTCCAATCCCAAAGAAGGGCAATGCCAAAGAATGTTCAAACTACTGCACAATTGCACTCATTTCACATGGTAGCAAAGTAATGCTCAAAATTCTCCAAGCCAGGCTTCAAGAGCGGAGAAGGCAATGGCACCCTACTCCAGTACTCTTGCCTGGAAAATCCCATGGATGGAGTAGCCTGGTAGGCTGCAGTCCATGGGGTCGCTAAGAGTTGGACACGACTGAGCGACTTCACTTTCACTTTTCACTTTTATGCATTGGAGAAGGAAATGGCAACCCACTCCAGTGTTCTTGCCTGGAGAATCCCAGGGACAGCGGAGTCTGGTGGGCTGCTGTCTATGGGATTGCACAGAGTCGGACATGACTGAAGCGACTTAGCAGCAGCAGCAGAAGCAGGCTTCAAGAGCATGTGAACTGAGAAATTCCAGATGTTCAAGTTGTATTTAGATAAGGCAGAGGAACCAGAGATCAAATTGCTAACATCCGTTGGATCATAGAAAAAGCAAGAGAATTCCAGAAAAACATTACTTGTGCTTCATTGACTATGCTAAAGCCTTTGACTATGTGGGTCACAACAAACTGTGGAAAATTCTTAAAGAGATGGGGATACCAGACCACAACTTACCTGCCTCTTGAGAAACCTGTTTGCCGGTCAAGAAGCAGCAGTTAGAACTGGACATGAAACAATGGACTGGTTCCAAATTGGGAAAACAGTATGTCAAGGCTGTATATTGTCACCCTGCTTATTTAAATTTATATGCAGAGTACATCATGCAAAATGCTGGGCTGGATGAAAGTCAAGCTGAAATTAACATTTCCAGGAAGAATATCAGTAACTTCAGATATGCAGATGACACCACAATTACGGCAGAAAGCAAAGAGGAATTAAAGAGCTTCTTGATGAAGGTGGAAGAGGAGAGTGAAAAAGCTGGCTTAAAACTCAACATTTAAAAAGCAAAGATCATGGCATCTGGTTCCATCACTTCATGGCAAATAGATAGGGCAACAAGAGAAATGGTGACAGACTTTATTTTCTTGGGCTCCAAAATCACTGCAGATGGTGACTGCAGCCATGAAATTAAAAGATGCTTGCTCCTTGGAAGAAGAACTATGGCAAACCTAGACAGTGTATTAAAAACCAGAGACATTACTTTGCTTACACAGATCAGTATAGTCAAAGCTATGGTTTTTCCAGTAATCATGAATGGATGTGAGAGTTGGACCATAAAGAAGGCTGAGCACCAAATATTTGATGCTTTCAAACTGTGGTGCTGGAGAAGACGCTTGAGTGTCCCTCCGTCTGCTTGAAGATAAAACCAGTCAATCCTAAAGGAAATCAACCCTGAATTTTCATTGGAAGGACTGATGCTAAACTTGAAGCTCCAATACTTAGGCCATCTGATGTGAAGAGTCAACTCATTGGAAAAGACACTGATGCTGAGAAAGATTGAAGGCAGGAGGAGAAAGGGGCAACAGAAGATGGTTGGATGGTATTATTGATTCAATGGACATGAGTTTAGCGTCTTTACTTAATGGACAGAGCTCATGAGATGGTGAGGAAGAGGTAAACTTGGTGTGCTGCAGCCCATGGGGTTGCAGAGTTGGACATGATGAACAACAAAAATGGCCATTGACTAAATCTTGTTCATCTTTGTTTTACTGTTAGCAGTATGACAGCAATGAGGCTTAAGAGAAATACTGTTACAGTGACCAAATTCCACTCCCAAACTTCCATGTCACTTAATGCCTAAGATACTGATCTGATACACATATCCTTTAACATTATTCTAATAAATTCTTTAATAGCTATTATATCGCCATGGATAAAATTCTAATTCAGCTCAAGAAACGAAGCTTCCATTGAAGTGGACTACCTAGGTCTCTGGCCTTATCCCAAGGTAGGATTCCAGTTCATGCCCTTCACCCCAGATGTGTCAAACTTATTCTGAGTTTCTTAAATGCTCTCTTTAGGCTCTTTAATATTCTGAGCCATTCTGTGTGCTGTTCCCTTGGCATAGAATATTTCTTTCTTTTGAAATACTTTGTAAACTTCAAACTTTATTGAAAGTTTTTCGAGAATGCCCTGCCTTACCTAATTTGGTTCTCTGTTATAACACCCCAGGAGTTTCCCAGGTGGTGTAGTGGTAATAAATCGGCCTGCCAATGCAGCAGCCACAGGAGATGGGTTTGATCCCTGACTCAGGAAGATTTTCTGGAGGAAGAAATGGCAAACCATTCTAGTATTCGTGCTGGGATAATCCCATGGACAGAGGAGTCTGGCAGGCTACGGTCCACAGGATGGAAAGACCTGGACATGACTGAGCTTCTGAGCACACACACACAGGATAGTAGCCCCTAGGAATCTCCTTTGTATGTATCATCTGTCAATATTTTGTAATAAAATCCAGTTGTTCATTTCCATTATTATTTCTCCTAGTGGAATACAGAATTCCTGAAAATTTTATGTAAGCTGGTACTTAGCAGAGTATAGTCACATAATAGGTTCTTGATAAATAACATTGAATAAATAAAAACTATATTTTGCATAAATCAAAACATTGCAGTCATTCAATAACTAACTCTCAGAATAGTCAGGACACTATAATAGTATACGAAATGCCTTATAAACAGAATAATTATATTAGTCAACCTAATTGTTTTTAGTGTAATATATGGGGTTTAGGGAAGAAAGTTTATTGCTTTTAACTTAGCTTGAATGCTGGTACTGAAACCTCACAATTTTCATCTGCCTACCTGCCACAGGACATGGGACCCAGAATAATGAACCACTGTGTCTTGTTCTACGTGTGTCTCCAGCACTATAGAACCTGGCTTTTCATGTAATTCCCTTTTGTTAGTTGTAAGATCTACTACTGTCTGTGCTATGGACTGAATTTGTGTTTCCCCCAAATTCGTATGTTCAAAACTAAACTTCAGTGTGATGTTATTTGGAGGTAAGGCCTTTGGGATGTGATTAGATCACGAGGGTGGAGCGCTTATAATGAGATTAATGCCCTTACAGAAAAGACTCACAGAAATCCCTGGTTCTTTCACCATGTGTAGGACACTGGAAAAAATAAAAGGAGTGGGTGGGGGTAGAGTCATCTATGAACCAGGAGGCAGGACCGTGTGTGTGTGCGCGCTCAGCTGTGTCCGACTCTTTGCAACCCCACCAGGGACTGGAGCCTGCCTGGCTCCTCTCTCCAAAGGATTTTCCAGGCACAAGTAATGGAGTGGGTTGCCATTGGCTCCTCCAGGGAAATCTTTCCGACCCAGGGATCTAACCCATGTCTCCTGCGTCTCCTGCATTGGCAGGTGGATTCTTTACCACGGCGCCACCTGGGAAGCCCCGGGCAGGACCTTACTGGATACCAAAATCTGCTGGCTCCTTGATCTTGGACATCCCAGTCTCTAGAACTGTGAGAAATATGTCTGTTGTTTATAACCACCCAGTCTAGGGTATTGTTATATTAGCCCAAATGGACTGAGACACTTTGACTTACCTTTATTTCTCTGATTCTCTGCTGAGAACAATCCATTTTGTCAAGCTAGCTTGCCCATGAATAAAGTACTTAAGATTTGATTGTTCATATAAAAATGGGAAATAAATACTATTTAGATTATCAAATAGTTAATACTAAAATTGAAAAATAAGATGTCATTTTTAGCAAGAGCAGATGTTTGGGGCACATTTTTTTCAGTGCATCTGTTTATTAATGAGGGGTTAGCTAGAGTTTTGTGAACATGCGGCTTTATTTATTTAAAAAATATTTCACTGACTTTCAATTTACATCATAACAAAAGTGTGTATAATGTGGCAGAACTGTTTTATGTGATTAAGAACTGTTTATCCTGGATTTATAATTAATTTAATTGTAACATCTAGAGGACTGCAATTTTGAAAAACTTTCAATCCTGATTGCCTATTATTCACATGACAACAGTGACATAAAATGACACTATGAAAAATGGAAACATAACAAGCAGTTGTCCTGATTTAATAACAATTTTGAAAGAAAAATCTGTAAATTTTTAATATCAATCATATTTATATTTAATACATATGAAGAAAATTATTTTGCCTTCAAATTTTGTATCAACTAGAAAGTTCACAATTTAATAAATATCTTACAAATATACTTTCATTTAAAACCAGCTTGAGATATTTCATATCTTGTTAAAAATAGAATGAGGAAAAGAACTAATTTAGTTGCTCCATCAAATGATTTCTTTAAACCCAGGTCCCATTTGAGGTCAGTGACACACCTTCATTTGTTTGAACTATGGTTTTTACCAAATTCAATCAAACATTAAAAGGAAGTACTTAATTAGTTATGCTGCACTAACAAAGAAAAATTATTACACCATACTAATCTATGTTATAGCAAAACCCTGACCCCACAAAAATGATTGGTGCTATTAAGCAGATTGATTGAAATACATAGGAATTATAACTCACAGACTTGGTGTAGAGAAAGCCATCAAATTCAGACTGCATTATTTTTCTACTCAGATGCTACACTAAGATTCAATATAAACTTGTTTCCAAAGCTGAACTACATTGTAGAAAGTGTTAATAAAATGGTTATGGAGTAAATGTGTGGTTTCCACTTCCATTTAGTTAAATGCACTTCAAATAAATTATAGCCACTAAGTAGTTTTTAATTCAAATATAACATCTTTGCCAGCTGAAATACTGAGATATAAAGATTTCTAAAACAAAAATCTGTTTGTGGGATAAACAAGATGAAATTCTGCCCAATTAAACCATCAAATGCCCAAATCCAAATTTTAATGTAATTGTCCTCGGATTATTGCAGGGAAATTTTAAAATAGGTAAAAGTGGGAAAGAACTTAAAAAAACTCCACTTTCAAGTAACTACTATTCACATTTTTATATTTTCATCTTAATATTTTTTATGAAAGTGATTTCTATTATTGTTGTCTCTCCAAAAGATATTTTTATTAGACTTTGTCCAAAACATGTGAAATGCCTTGATCTTTCTTATATAAAAACTCCTTTGAGTTCTTAGTATTTGTACATTAGATCACAGTTATAGAAACTGGAAATTTCATGCAAAACAAGTAACGTACATACCATGTATATATTTTTTATTAATCATTCTTTATTTCGCCCTAGATTAAAGTTTGTGATAGATCATAAATAAACTCTAATGACTAAGTGGCCGTAATTTACATTGTAGATTCTCCTCCTATGTCAGAGCATTCATAGAAGGTGAAAAAGTGTTTGAAAACATTTTGTTTTTCACCTGTGATAAATGATGAAAATACTTCTAAGTTTACATAGTCTTTGAACATATAGGATTAAATATTGTACTATTATACAGGAAGTTCATGAGGTTAATACATAACATCTGAAAATCAGTGCAAGTAAACCTACCATGTGAGGTATAAAATAAACCTATATATTATCCACTGATGGGGGAGCAGAAATTTAGAGAGCTTACATTATAGAATGCTGAATTATGCCTACCTCTTAGGTATAGTCTCTGATGATACCTCTTTAGGTTTTCATACATGATTGCAAATATTGATATTTTCCTTTACAATTAAAATCAATTGACTTAAGTCTAGTGAAAATATAAATGAGGTTAAAGACTTGTAGCTTTTAGGCTACTAGTGGTTTCAAATTTTGATCAATTTTAATTTTATGAGGTCTTTTTCACGACTAAGATGTATTGATAGTATTAGCATTTCCATGATATAGTTACAGTTAAGGATGGTAATTGCATTCAATGCAAATAATTGTATAAATTCTGCTGCTCAAAAGTGGCAACAACCCATTTGATAAGGGCGGACATCTCTTTTTGATAACTAAAAATAATCTACTTATTAAATGAATTTTCAAAAATGAAAATTGTGCATGTGTCTTTGAGATGCCATATGAAATGTATATAATTCTGAACTGTTCAAAATAAATTATATGAGTCAGAGACCATGGAATAAGTATTGTATAAGGATTTCAAAATCAGTCATACAAAAGTCAAAGGCCTTTGCATCGGTAAAATTTTTACTCGGAAAGGGAAAGGATAGCTTGACAACTCAGGGTGTGGATTCAGCAGCTAGACTGCTTAGAATTCAGTTTAGTTCAGTCATTCAGTTGTGTCCAACTCTTTGCAACCCCATGAACTGCAGCACACCAGGCCTCCCTGTCCATCACCAACTCCCAGAGTCCAGCCAAACCCATGTCCATTGTGTCAGTGATGCCATCCAACCATCTCATCCTCTGTCGTCCCCTTCTCCTCCTGCCCTCAATCTTTCCCATCATCAGGGTCTTTTCAAATGAGTCAGCTCTCTGCACCAGGTGGCCAAAGTATTGGAGTTTCAGCTTCAACACCAGTCCCTTTAATGAACACCCAGGACTGAGCTCCTTTAGGATGGACTGGTTGGATCTCCTTGCAGTCCAAGGGACTCTCAAGAGTCTTCTCCAACACCACAGTTCAAAAGCATGAATTCTTCGGCACTTAGCTTTCTTTATAGTCCAACTCTCATATCCATACATGACTACTGGAAAAACCATAGCCTTGATTAGATGGGCCTTTGTTGGCAAAGTAAAGTCTCTGCTTTTTAATATGCTGTCTAGGTTGGTCATAACTTTCTTTCCAAGGAGTAAGCGTCTTTTAATTTCATGGCTGCAATCACCATCTGCAGTGATTTTGGAGCCCAGAAAAATAAAGTCAGCCACTGCTTGGAACTAGGTGCTGGCTATTTCACCTCATGACTATGTGAACTGGGGCATTTTTGATTAATTTCTCTATTGCTCAGTTTCCTTGTCTGTAAAATGGGAGTAATTACAAAATTTATCTCATAAGGAGGTGTTGAGGAATAAGTGATGCATAAAAAACACTCCATGAGTGCTGAACACATGGTGAACATATGGTAAATGCTAGCTTATTATTATATGTGATGAAAATATTACTCTTTCTGAATTCCTGTTTCATTATTCTAACTACAACTTATATATATATATATATATATATATATATCCACATAAATCTCTGTGTATGTATGTATGTCTGTGTATGTGTGTGTATACCAGACTACTTTACCTGCCTCCTGAGAAACCTGTATGCAGATCAAGAAGCAACAGTTAGAACTGGACATGGAACAATGGACTGGTTCCAAGGTAGGAAAGGAGTATGTCAAGACTGTATATTGTCACCCTGTTTATTTAACTTCTATGTAGAATACATCATGCAAAATGCCAGGCTGGAAAGAAGCTCAAGCTGAAATCAAAATTGCCGGGAGAAATATAAACAACCTCAGATATGCAGATGACACCACCCTTATGCAGAAAGTGAAAAGGAACTAAACAGCCTCTTGATGAAAGTGAAAGAGAAGAGTGAAGAAGCTGGCTTAAAACTCAACATTCAAAAAAACAAATATCACGGCATCTGGTCCCATCACTTCATGGAAAATAGATGGGGAAATAATGGAAACAGTGACAGACTTTATTTTCTTGGGCTCCAAAATCACTGCAGATGGTGACTGCAGCCATGAAATTAAGACACTTTCTCCTTGGAAGAAGAACTATGACAAACCTAGAGAGTGTATTAAAAAGCAGAGACATTACTATGCTAACCAAGGTCCATCTAGTGAAAGCTATGATTTTTCCAGTAGTCATTTATGGATGTGAGAGTTGGACTCTGTCATGTTGGAGAAAATTCTTGAGAGTCCCTTGGACTACAAGGAGATCAAACCAATCCATCCTAAAGGGAATCAGTCCTGAACATTCATTGGAAGGACTCATGCTGAAGCTGAAACTCCAATACTCTGGCCACCTGATGCGAAGAACTGAATCATTGGAAAAGACCCTGATGCTGGGAAAGATTGAAGGCGAGGAGAAGGGGACGACAGAGGATGACATCGTTGGATGGCATCAACAACTTGATGGACATGAGTTTGAGCATGGGACTTGGCAATGGACCGGGAAGCCTGGTGTACTGCAGTCCATGCGGTTGCAAAGAGTCAGACACGATTGAGTGACTGAACTGAACTGATGTGTCTGCATGAAATAAATCCATGAGAGGACAGATGACATTTACTCATTTTACCTATTCATGTTCGCAGTAGTTACAAGTTATGCATGTAAGTGTTTTTGCTGAGTATTATGGAGGCATGTTGAAGTCTAATACTTTCCTCCTGTGGAAACTCAGAAAATACCCATCTTCTAATAGAAAAACAAAATAAATTCTATCTCCCAGAAAAAAAATTATTTTTAATCTCTGTAAGAGCTTCCTGAATATTGATATATCATAAAATTAATTAGGAAAGTATTTAAAAAGCAAAACCAAATATGGATCATTTCCCTTTAAAATTACTAAATTTTATGTTGATAAAATGTCACTAAGCTTTTTGTTCTACAGTGAAGCCTATTTATTTTCCTGTTTGCTCCCTTTGCTCACATAAAATTTACATAAGAGATATTTAGCAGATGCTTAATAAAAGATCATTCTAAAGCCAACATGGGTTACAGCTTTTCTAAAATCAAAAGTATTGTAAATAACTTAATCTTTCTCTATACTGAAAATAAAGGTTATGGATGATTTTCTCAGTGAATTTTTCTGAAATTCCTATAGTGCTCATTGGAATTGCAGTACATTAAGCTTGTGAAAGGACTGCAAGACCGTCAAAGCTTACCTTCTGTTAATATATGTAAACAGTTATCTCTAGCATCTAACCTTTACCAAAGTGTTCATCTTGCAGTAATTTGGACATGTAGTGCTTCATATAGAGTCATTCATTGTCCAGTACGTTAGTGGATGATGTATATTTTGTAGTTAATGGAGTTGAATAGATCTTCACATTTCACAGCTCAGTGAATGTGTACTCCATTTTCTTCCTGGCTTCTGCTGCTAGATTTTTTTTTTTTTTTAAGAAAGCAAGTTTATACATTAAAGATAAATTCATGACTTTGAGAAATGAATAAAATCTGCTTGGAAATGATCACAGTGGACTGAAAAGTTATGATTAGAATCATATAATTATTTATGCTAACATAACCATTGAACCAAATTCCTTGACATTTTAAAATCATTTAATTATTCTTAATTAGAAATGGTGTGTGAAGTGAAAATCCACAGTTTGCAATTGTGCTCATTATAAGGAATTCTTAAGTCACTGATGAAGAAAATAAATGGATATAACATTAGCATACCAAGAAATCATAGATGCCCCAGGTAGCCATCCAATATAAATTGAGCATGTATTTACTTCACCTTGATAAGACAGCATTTGGAAAATATCAACAATTGCTGAATTTATGATTTCTGATATTTAAACTTTCCATTTCTAAGACCAATAGTTTAAGAACTTTGAATAATCACATAGATTTGTTCACCAAAATAATTCTATGCTAACTTTACATAGTACTTCACAAGTGATAAAAATTTTTACATGTAGTAATTACATTTTCACAAAAGACAGAGAGGTAACATATTATCCTTACTCCACAAATAAGAAAATTAAGGCTAAGCATTTATATGAATTATAAAAGGAGATTAAAGTACTTTAAGTGCATAGATTTAGAATAATAATCAGATATTTGTCCCCGATCAAAAAAGCTAGTAAAGTATCGTTGGAAGTAACACAGGAAAAGAAGACCCAAGAGTTAGCAACTCATGAAAGGAGGACCTAAAATTCAATCTCCCATCTGTTTTTCTAAATAAAGTTTTATTGAAACACAACAATGTCCATTCCTTTAGACACTGTCTGCCACTAACTCCCTTCTCTAATAGTAGAGTACCACACAGATTGGAAAACTGAAAATATTTACTATCTAGCTCTTTAACGTTCTAGAGTTTGCCAATCCTTATTCTAAGCCAGAGAGATTGTCTATACCATGGGATGTACTTGGGGGCAGAATCCAGAGACCGCAAGGAAGTTCTAAATATAAAATGAAAAAAATAGAACCATGTTGAAGTAGATGCATGATTGTCCCTAATATCTTTCAATAAATAGTCATTTAGTGATACTATATATCAGAGCTAAAGAGGGTACATAGAACTGGGAAGAAAAGCCAATGTAATCATTTTATCTCTCAGCTAACAAATCTTTTTGAATTTTTGAAAAGTGTAGAGTATTCTCCTAGGCTTTAATCTATGAACGACCTTCCTAACTGGGTATTTTAATAATCTTCCAAGTATATGTATTTGAGGATAATAATAACATGAACAAGCAAGTATTAATTAAAACTATTGAGGAAAGCTAAGGGCAAGAGGATAAGGGGACAACAGAGGATGGAATGGTTGAATGGCACCACTGACTCAAAGGACATGAGTTTGAGCAAACTCAGGGAGATACTGAAGGGCAGGGAAGCCTGGCATATTACAGTTCATGGGGTTGCAAAGAGTCAGACATGACTTAGCGGCTGAAAAACAACAACAGCATGGATATCAAAAACCCTCATCAATTGACATTAGTGTCTTTGCTTCCTTAGATAACCTCACTTGATTTCTTACCAAGCCAGTTATTGTTTCAGGCAATGGAAAGAATCAGACAGAGTTGCTCTGCAGAATGGCCGTTAAACCTGTATACTAGTATTTCAAAGAGGAGGCCACTGTCCCACATGAAAGTCTCAAAGGAAGGAAAAAAAATGACTTAGCATATTAGATGCATTAATGTATATTTTTAACCAGATCCAAACTTCATGACTGAGTTTAATGGAAGATAAATAGCTGGCAGATTGAGAGGACAATTTATAATCCTGAAAATATATTCATGTTCACTAATTCTCTTTTTAAAAAACTTCTTCTTAACACCTCCCTGTTTATGGTGCTTATTTGGCGTTATGGAGAAAGAAATTCATGCCCTCAAGAATCACAAAATTTAATGGAGAAGACAGACACCTATATAAATAACTATATTATAATTGTTTCTATTACTGCTGGAGGTTGTGAATGGACACGAAGGCAGAAGAAACAAATCATCATAACCATTGTGTGTAACTAACACTGTCCGGATTCAAGACACCATGTCTAAAGGTCAGGATGCAGAAATCATTGGTGTAGTATAGCCAAGGCGAGACAGAGTATTTTATGAATACATATAATGTAGTTCAGTGAAGACTGTTCAGTCAAGAAATTCAATTTTAATTAGTGAAACGGTAATATTAGAACTACTGAAATCAAAGAAGGACTCATGCATAGTTCTCTTGGAGCCCAAAATTAGAGTCTCTGGTTTCTTCTTCTGTTCTTCAAGCCCAGAGTTTTGCATTAAATTATATTCCCTTCATTGACTTACATCAGATAAAATGCTGCACCCCTTTTGATGGCAGCAGCTGAATCAGCAACTTGAGCTGAGGTTTTAGGCCGTCCCTGTGCATGGTTTAATTGTACAGACACAGTGGTTAGGGCTATGGTCTTGTTCTAAGTCATGAGTCTATTAATATATGAAAGTCACCTTTATGCTCTTTACTAATAAACATAATGGAATGTGCTTAATATAGGAAATTATTTTTTTTAGAAATTCTGATGGACTGATTTTAATTAACTTGGTTGTACTGGGGTCTCAGTCGTAGCATGCAGGATTTTTGTTGTGTCATGTGGAATTTTTCACTGAAACACAGGACTGTCCAGGTGCCCTGTGTGGGCTTAGTTGCCCCTTGGCATCTGGGAGCTTAGTTTCCCGACCAGAGATCAAACATGTGTTCTCTGCATTCTTAACTACTGGACCACTAGGGAAGTTCCTAAAAGACTAATTTTTAAAGAACTTATTTTCATAATTTTTCCCCTTTAATTTATATTGATTATATTAGCCTCAGTTTTCTATAGAATAGTTAAGTTGGATGAGGAGACCTATACAGTCCCTCTCAGCTCTACAAATATATGTTTTTACACAACTTTCCTAAACAAACAAGTCTCTATTGAATTTAAATGTAACCTAATCATCATGATTTCCTGTCCCAGAAGGGTAGTGACCCTGCTGATATAAATGGGCAGTTTGCTCTTATTAATTCATTTATATTAATGTTCAATAACATTGGATAGTGATAATCATGACAGCTGGTCAAGAGGATCTAATATCTAAAATAACTTGGAAATTCTTCAACTTGCTATTTCCTGGAATGGCAATATTTTCTAAGCCCTCCTAAATGGAGAATGCTAAAGTACTAAGGAAATAGAATTATCTGAAATGTGATATCTTTAAGAGCAATATGATTTGATCCTCTAATGACCATTAATTAATTTAGATCAATTTCTTTTGATAGTAATATTGGAGTTAATTATTGGGCACAAAATATATGCTTAATCAATGAAGTAAAAATTTATCTGAAGTTTCATTTTAGGGGAACAGACAACCCTACAATATTTATATTTCATACACTTTAGTAAATCAGATCACTGACATTGATGTTATAATTATTTTAGTTAGGAATTAAAGAAATGCAGAGCATTTATGACCATCAAGTTGTTTGCATGAAAAAAACAGCAGTGTTTACTTACATGTGGATAAACTGAGGCAAGGGATAATTGAGAAGAGGGCTAAAGCTAGAATTTAAATCAATGGGACTCAGATTACTATTTCATTTGTTGAATCTTTATTTTAAAATGTAATGCACTGAAAATACTTCACAAATTTAATTTTTCTCTCATCAATACATAGAACATTTGTAAACTGAATAATTCACCTGCATGTTTAAACAGAGAGAAATAAATTAGTGTTAAAAAAAGAGAAAAAAGCCAAGTTGCTAAAATGCACACTATATGTTCATTTTTACTATCTCTTAACAAAATGAACATTTTAAATGTACCTTTTGTCTTTGACAGGGAAAAAGAGAAAGACAAGGAAATTAATATTTTTGTAATATAGATGTCATCTTATATTTCATGCTTGACTCATTTGAAAATGTAGATTAATTTGCAAACAATTTAGAAAGTTGAACTATTGAATTGGGTCCTCTAAGATTTAGGATTTGTCATCTTTTAAAGTTGACACCCAGTGAGAGCTTGTCAATTACAAAGAAGTGAAATGAAGTGAAAATAAGTCTAATCTTCATCTTCTTGTTATATGCTTGGTTGGTTATAGAGAGACACCATTTACAGGCTCAAAATAATTATTCAGAAAGTTACGCTTCACTTTATAGTCAAATTTAAGCAAGAAAAAGTGCCATTCCATGATGATTATTTTATTCAGTGGGAGGGGAGATTAGGTGGAGAGCAGAAAGTGTCATATGGCCTTGTAAGGCCAGTGTTTAGACCGTCTCTTATGTTTTTCCACTTCTCATATTGGTGATAAACAGAAATGACTCCAGGTTATTGCTTTTAAAACAAACAACTCTACTTGAATACTGCTCTCTTACTGTTCAATGAAAGTAAGGATTTTGGAGAAATGCTATTTACATGTTTTATCAACATGTGAATTTAAACACTCATGGCAGTTCTACTCCATCTCTGAAGTCGCCTTTTAATTGCTTTTTATTCCACCTATACACACCTATAGCACAATGTCCTAATTATCTTGTTAAATGAAAAAGATGAATTATTTGTAGTAGATACATTTACAAAGGCATACTTTAGTGAAATTATCTACAAGATCTAACTCCTGGCTTTGATCTCAAGATCATACTGCTAATAAGCAAGGTCAGTTACCTTGGGAAATGGATTAGTATTTAGTAAAGATAGCACTCCAGTAAATTCATTCTCAACTTTTGCTCAGCCCAGAGACTCTAAGCTGACTTTGAATACCTATCTCAGAATGACGGGTAGGGATTAACAGAACCAAAGTATCACTTGAAGTTAGGGGAAGAAAGAAGTATGCTCTAACAGTATTTTCTTCCTGCACTCTTAAGACCATTGAACCACACATGCTCTTCCTTCCTAGAAGAGAGGAGAGGAGTGTCTAGATTGAGTGTCAGAAGAGGTATGTAATAAAGTTAAGTCTTTCAGAATAAAGAATTGAGACTATATTTCTTCTCCACTGCCTCATCTGAAGTCCACAGGCTAACCTTAGTTCCATTATAGTGAGAGGGCAAAAGTCCCAAGAGAATTATTTGATACTTAAACACTTGCTCCTTCTTTTTTTTTTTAAAAAAAAGGATATATGATGTTTGACATCACTTCATAGACATATTTGGCAAAACCATAGACATGATTTGTTTGTTTTTCAAGGCCATACTTTATGGGTCCCTTGTAACAATGACAATGATTATTTTTTTGCTTTGTCTCAAAATCTGTGACATTGTTTATGGTACACTTTGGCACACTTGTTGTGTGTTGATGCTTATCTTAGAATAATTACAAAAGCAATAAAATAACATTGTGTTTGAACAATAGAGAAAAACATCATCATAATTCAATGCCCAAGTCCAATAAACATGATCAATTATATAAAGATTTTCTTCTAATTTTTATAAGCTTATTTTATATATTTGTAAAAATACTCTTCATGATGATTTTTATAGAGCTTTCATTAAATATTAAGTCATAAGTATGAGGACTTCTGGCTAATATTTCATTAAGCAGTTATATCAAGATTTATTTAACTATGAACTATTGCAATGCCAGTAAACTACTTACAACATTTTTTATTATATTTCATGCCATTTCAGATATCTATATGATTATGACTTTTAAAATATTTAGATTATCTTTAAGACAAATTGACAGAAGGGAAATTGCTGGCTCAGAGATGTAAACATTAATAAAGCAATAGAAAGACTACAAGCTTTAAAGCCATGAACCTGGATACAAATTTTAATTCACTCATTTATGCGGCCTTAAGAATATAATTTAATCTCTTGCATAATTGGATAATACCACCTACTATGTATCATTTTTTTAAAGATTATGTTAGAATTTAGCACACAGCTGAATAAAGAGTGATCATTATTATGTCTTTCCAAAAGTAGTAAATTAATTTAGAATGCTTCTAGCTATGTATAAGAATGTCATTTTTTTCATAGGCTTGCTATTGAGATGTTATGTATTTAACCAAGATGGCTGAGATAAAAAGTGATACTATATTGTTTCAATTTGCAAGCTTTTGATTGCTAGAATAACTGTATACTTAGTAGTGAATTCTCACTTTGAATCATATGTTGATGATCTTACTTATTTTGGATTGAAAGTTGTATCTTATTTAATCTTTATAACTTCTTTATACAATATTTTTGTGACAAGGTTCTAGATATTTGTATTTTTAATATAACTTGTACATATATAGACTACATATGCATATACAAATATACTGATTTAAGTTCCGGTGCAGTGTCATTTGCTTTTATTTTGTCATCTAAAATAACTTGCATAGTAAACTGAAAGTTATAGATACACAAAAAATACACATCTTAAAAAGATATCAGATGATGTCATTCTGTTCTTTGAAAAGTAAATGAAATTGGTTAGGTATATCCAATAATTTCCTCAAGATTAAAGAAATTTTAAGATCCTAAAGTTGTTATTATTATTTCAGGTCATAAGTTTCTGTTCCTGCTGAATTCTAGATCTCATTGGTATATTGCCCCTCTTTATTTTATGTCCACTAAAATGTCAAAGTCACTTCATTTTCTTCTCAAAACGTTCATGTTTGGAAGAGACTCTGGTGAATGTTTGGAAGTTTTATATTGGAGTAATAATTTAGCATTGAGTATTAGTCATGCCTGATTCAGCAATATCATATTGCTACTGTACCATTCTCTGGCATGAAAGCAATATTTGTCGCTTCAACATTTTCTATTTCTCAATTCTAGTATTTTATTATTCATAAATGTATGGTTCAGGCACATATACAAAGATGATCTTTTAATATAGGTGTTTCATTATATGTTTTATTAAATGTAAAATTCAATCAGTTGTATAATACACTATTATTTTATGTACCACTCAAAAGAGAAAAAAAGTTGCCACTTAAACTATGATAACTTTTTCATTGTAAGAATGAAGCTCATGAATTTTTAGAAGAATACAAAAATATCCAGCACACACCATGGCAGAATTTACAATGTCCAGCATGTGATCAAAGACTGCCAGGCATGCAGAAAAAAATCAAGGTACTATAACTTATAATGAGAAGAAAAAGATCAACTAACTGAAGCAGAATTTATACAGATGTTTGAACTTGCAGACAAGAACACTGAAACAGTTAACAACTACATTCTGGATTTTCCAAAATGTAAGTAAACAAAAACAGTCAAAATGGTCTATAGACAGAGCTAAAACTATGAACTTCTTAGAAGAAAACAAGGAGTAAATCTTCACAATCTTAGTTAGGTGAAGATTTCTAACATAAAACACCAAAAGCAAAAGCTATAAAGGAAAAAAAAATTAAAAATTGGTCTTCATCAATAGTAAAAGCTTTGGCACTTCAAAACATATCCCTATAAAAGTAAAAAGACAATCCAAAGACTTAGGAAAAATAAATTCATACATTCAATCAGGGACTTGTGTCCAAAATATAAAAAGAAACCTTATAACTCAAAATAATAAAAAAGCATTAAAAATGAGCAAAAGATTTGAATGGATATCTCAAACATATACAAAGATCCAATAAGCACACACAGACTATAATAGAAAAAATAGTAAAAAGACAAACAAGTGTTGGTGAGTATATAGAAAGACTCATATTGCTGGTTGAAGTGTAGACTGGTGCAACCACTTTAAAAATAATTTAATAGTTTCTTAAATGTTAAGCATAGAGTTCTTTTAGTCCAATAATTCCTCTCCTAGGCATCTTAACGACAGAGATGAAAGCCTATACAAAGTACTAAAAATGATTGAACTGTACTCTTAAAATAGGTGAACCTTATTGCATATAAGTTATATCTCAAAACAAGCTGCTTAAAAAAATAGAAATATGAAATATATAAGAAGACCCCAAAACACTGGGTGTAACTAAGGGCATATTAGATATTACAGATAAAAAGATGAATGGACATGAAGATATAGCAGAAGAAACTACCCATAATGAATAAAAAAGAAAATTTTTTAAAATAAGTTGAATACTATTGGGCTATGGGACAACTTAAAGTAAACTTCATTGTTGTTGTTTAGTAAGTTAGTAATGTCTGACTCTTTGCAACCCCATAGACTTAGCCCACTAGGTTCCTCTGTCCACGGGATTTCCTAGGCAAGAACACTGAAATGGGTTGCCATCTCCTTCTTCAGGGCATCTTCCCAACCCAGGGATCGAACCTGCATCTCCTGCATTGCATGTGGATTCTTTACTGCTGAGCTACTGGGGAAGCCCCAAAATAAACTACTGTCTGTGTAATTGAAGTTCCCAAAGGATAAGTGTGTGTCAGTGGTGGGTGGAGGGACAGAAAAAGTCTTTGAAATGATGGTGCTCATTATTTCTTGTACAGATTTATATAAGAAATAATGAGGACCAAAATGGTAAAGGACAAATGTATCATATTTTTATGTTGTTAAATTTTAAAAAAAAAATAAGCTCTTAAATAAAGGGCTTCCCTTGCAGCTCAGTTGGTAAAGAATCTGCCTGCAATGCGGTGACCTGGGTTCGATCCCCAGGTTGGAAGATCCCACTGAATCTTCCAGGCTACCCACTCCAGCATTCTTGCCTGGAGAATTCCATGGACTGTATAGTCCATGGGGTCACAAAGAGTCGGACACAGCCAAGCAAATTTCACTTACTCACTCACTTAAATAAACACAAAATCACAATGTGTTTTGAGGTTTACCACATTTAAATAAAATCAGTCCTGAATATTACACCACATGTAAAGGAGATCAGTCCTGGATATTCATTGGAAGGACAGATGCTGAAGCTGAAACTCCAATACTTTGGCCACCTGATGCAAAGAACTGACTCATTGGAAAAGACCCTGATGCTGGGAAAGACTGAAGACAGGAAGAGAAGGGAAAGACAGAGGATGAGACGGCTGGATGGCATCACCGACTCAATGGATGTGAGTTTGAGCCCGCTCCGGGAGTTGGTGATGGACAGGGAAGCCTGGCGTGTTGCAGTCCATGGGGTTGCAAACAGTTGGATATGATTGAGTGATTAAACTGAACTTAACATATAAATAAGTAGGCTATATCACAGCAATAATAAAAGCTTGGAGAGAAATACATATATACTCTTATAAAGTTCTTATTCTATATGTGAAGAGATATAATACCACTTAAAGATCGACTGTGGGCTTCCCAGGTGGCACTAGTGGTAAAGAACCTGCCTGCCACTGCAGGAGACAGGAGATGTGGGTTCGATCCCTAACCAGGAAAATCCCTTGGAGAAGGAAATGGCAACCCACTCCAATATTCTTGCCTGGAAAAATCCCATGCACAGAAGAGCCTGGTGGGCTATAGTCCACAGGGTTGCAAACAGTTGGCCATGACTGAAGCAACTTAGCATGCATGCATAAAGATAGACTGTGATAAGTTAAAAATGTGAATTATTATCTGTAAAATCAATATCAAAAATAAATGTTGTAACTAATAGGCTAATAAATGAGATACAATTGAGTAATTAAAGATGCTTGATTCATCAAAGAGAATTCAGTTAAAGAATAAAAAGGACAAATAAGGGCAAATAACAAAATAGAGATTTAAACTTAATCATATAAATAATCACATTAAATATAAATTGTCTAAACATACAATTATAAGGCAGAGATTATCAGATTGGATAACAAAGTAAGACAATTATATGTTACTTATAAGAAACCTAGTTTACATATGGAGAGATAGAACTAAATTAAAAATTAAAGGATAGGAAAAGATATATCATCCCAATACTGTTAAAAGCTGAAGTGGCTATACCAATATGAGAAAAAGTAGATTTCAGAGCAAAGAATATTGCCGGTGATAAAGAAGGCCATTTCATAGTGAAAAAAGTCAGTTTATCAAGAGGACCTATGGTCTTATATGTTTAATTAATGCTCTGTTGAGCATCACAATACATAAAACAAAACTTATGGTGCTGTAAGAATAAATAGAAAACTCCACAGATATAATCAGGCTTTCAATAACCCTCTCTCAATAACTAGCCTGAATGATGGATACAACAATGATACGGAAATTTGAGTAACACCATCAATCATTTGACCTAACTGACCTCTATAGAACTCTCCAAACAACTGCAGAACATAGTTTCAAAATTGACCAAGATACACTGTATTAAAGGGACACAACATGAATCTCAATAAAGTTTAAGGGATTTAAGTAGTACAAAGGCTGTTTTCTGACTACGATGGAATTAAATCGGAGACTGTGCTGTGCTGGGCTGAGTTGTTCAGTCATGTCCAACTCTTTGGGACACCAGGGACAGTAGCCTGCCAGGCTCCTTTCCCCATGGGATTTTCCAGGCAAGAATACTGGAGTGGGTTGCCATGCCCTCCTCTAGAGGATCTTCCCAACCCAGGGATCAAACCCAGGTCTCCCTCATTGGAAGAGAATTCTTTACCATCTGAGCCACCAGGAAAACCCAACGATGTACACTATAAGTCAGCCAGGAGTCAGACTAGTCAGAAATATCAGAGACTAGTCAGAAATATTCAGAAAACTCCCAATTATTTGGAAACTAAATAGCACAACTTCTAAATAATCACTGGGTAAAAAAAAAAAAATCAAAGGGCAATTAAAAATCATTTTGAACTTGATGGAGAAGAAGACAAAATATCAGAATGTGTGAAATAACTTTAACACAGTATTTAGAGGGACATTTATAGCTCTATATACATATAATGAAAATAAATAGGGCTTTGAATAAATACCTCAGTTTCCAACTTAAGAAACTAAAGAAGAATGTATTGGATTCAAACCAAGCAGAAGAAATGTAATAAAAGAGAAGAGCGTGGAAGTCAAAGAAATAGAAAATCAGTTGAGGAAATGAATGAAACTAAACCATGGTTCTTTGAAAAGACTTATATAATTGGTAAACCTCTAACCAGACTGACCAGGAAAAAAACAGAGAAGACACAAATCAGGCGTGAGAGAGTTGGTAACACTACAGAGTCTACAAGTATCGAAAGGGGAAATTAGAGAATATTGTGAATGATCTTATGCCAATAAATTTGACACTGTAAATAAGATAGTTCTTTCTTAAAAGATACAAATTACTAAAGCTCACTCACAAATAAATAGGTAACCTAAATAGGCATATATCTATTAAAGCAAGATTTCTCAAAGTTGACACTACTGATATTATGGGCCAGATAATTCTTTGTTGTAGGGACTATTCTACACATAGGATGTTTAGCAGCATTCTTGGCCTGTAGTCACTAGATACTGTAGCAGTCCCCCTTGTAAAGACATAAAAATTGAAGTTAAATGGTATCAAGAGATTCTCTGGTGAATATCCCAAGTTCTTAAGTGAACTCCTAAAGAGATATACCTTAGTACTGAGGGAGTACCAGAGATAAACATAGCCTCAGGAAATCTTAAGTTTAACCTTGAGTCAAATTTCATTCAATTGAGATGATTTGCCACTATTCTTTCAAAATGCTAGAGGATGGGTTAAATCATTTCTTGAGATTAAATAAATCACCCAGATCTGCTACAATTTTTCATGCCAGTTATTTGACATTCAAATCAAAATTATGAGGCCCATAAGAAAACCAGGAATATGAGCAAAATCAGAAAATAGAAACAGAACAATAGGTGGTCTGACTCATAGCTACCAAATAATGAGTTTAACTATGTTAACATTCTGAAGAAAACAGATGATTCAATTGGACATATTCATCAGAGACTGTGATTTATAAAAAGGAACTATTTCTAGAACTGAAAGTATAATAATTAATAGCCATAAATATAGAATATACATCCTCTGGTCTGGCTTCTTACACTCATCTATGTTATTGTGTGTATCAATAGTTGCTGTTGTTGTTTAGTTGCTCAGTTGTGTCCAACTCTTTGCAACCCTATGGACTGCAGCACAGCAGGCCTCCCTGTCCCTCACCATCTCCCAGAGTTTGCTCAAGTTCATGTCCATTGCATCAGTGTTGCCATCCAACCATCTCACCCTCTGATGCCCTCTTCTCCGTCTGCCCTCAATCTTTCCCAGCATCAAGGACTTTTCCAGTGAGTTGTCAGTTCGCATCAGATGACCAAAATACTCGAGCTTCAGCTTCAGCATCAATCCTTCCAGTGAACATTCAGGGTTGATCTCCCTTAAGATTGACTAGTTTGATGTTCTTGCTGTCCAAGGGACTTTCAGGAGTCTTCTCTAGCCTCACGATATGAAGGCATCAAATTCTTTGGTGTTCTGCCTTCTTTACAGTCCAGCTCTCACAACCATACGTGACCACTGGGAAGACCATAGCCTTGACTATATAGACCTTACTCGGCAGAGTAATGGCTCTACTTTTCAACACACTGTCTAGGTTTGTCATCGCTTCCCTGCCAAGAAGCAATTGTCTTTTGATCTCATGCCTGCAGTCACTGTCTGCAGTGATTTTGGAGCCCAAGAAGAGGAAATCTTCTTATCTTAATGGATCAATAGTACATTACATTTTTATTGCTGAGTAGGACTCCCTCCTATGAATATACTTCAATTTGTTTATGTATTCCTTTGTTGATGGACATTTGAATCATTTACAGTTTGGAGGAATTACAAAACTCTTGTATAGGAATGCTTGCAGCATTGTGAAAGGCACGATTCAGCTCAATAGAACGGCACCCATCTCACTTGCACTTAAAATTATATTGGTTGGTATACAATTCATGTAGACAGAACTAAATCATAAGAAGACGACATTATACAAAGTGTTACTTCATGATCTTGACAATTTTGAGTCCTGGTCATTTATTCTCCATGTTAATCCAGGAGCACTGAGGTCTCTCCCCACTTCAGATGGTAGCTTCTCCATTGCTACTACTATCTTTTCTTAGTTAAGTATTCTAAAGAGTCTGGGGTTTTCTTCACTAAATGGCTTTACTATAGTCATTCTGTCCTTCATTTCCCTAATTATGACCTGAAAATTCAAGTTATAGTCCACATGATTAAAAGAGGAAACGATTCTGTGTTAGAGTATAGGAAGGGAGAAGTGTTGGAACAAATCTGTCTTCCTTGTGCCATCCTGCCCTCTTCCAAGTTTCTAAGAAAAGAAATGACCAAGCATTAGAGCTATCAGTAAATTTCATAACTAAGAATTGGACCAAGTTCACCAGGGAACAACAGAAGGTACCCAAAAACATAATCTTTTTTTCACAAAGCTAGGGTACCCCATACGCTTCTCTGCCTCTAACCTGGCTTCGGTCAGTTCAGTTCAGTCACTCAGTCTTGTCCGACTCTGCAACCCCTTAACCTGACTTACCTCCCTCATATTCTCAGGCTGGTCTACAACATTCACTTTTCAAGCATCTTGGGACAATTTTCCACCATGAGGCAATTTCCATCCTTTTTATCAATGAAATATCACATTTCTCTGATCTTCTCCACCTGTAAGGGAGGCATTCTTGATAATTATTTTTGAATATCTGACTATTGAAAGTAAGTTGTCTCTCACACATAAAAAAAATCAGAAATAGTATACTATTTTTGAGAAAAAATGATTTTACTCATCTTCAGGCAGACATTCTTACTCTTAGAGTCAACGGATCCCTGTTGTCTTCTGAGGAGTATTTGGTCTTTTCTGCTCCAACAGAAAACTTAGAAAAGGAAGAACAGAACTACTCTAGTTTGCAATGACTGATTTCTCTGTCATCTTTGGATTGTGGCAATGTTTAATAAATGCTTCTATTTATTTGAATAAATGTTTCTATTTACTGATTGCCTACCCCCACTCCATAGAGGGAGAGTGTGGTTAATTCTTACTACATCATTTCTACAATAATACCTATCTACTACATTATATACCTAATTGTATTATATTCTCTAACTCAAGATTTTACAAAGACAACAAAAGAATTTCACTTAAAGTTTGAAAAGATACTGAATACGCTTTCTTCTACATGGACTTTAGCATGCTACCGTTCAATGACGGGGTTCTATCACTTTCAGTTCCTTCATACCAAGGGTCGGCCGGGGGCCGCCTTCTCCAGGCACTCTCCCTATTCTCCTGAAACTCCATGCACGTTGCAGGGAACAGCAGCCTACCAGTGTGCTGGGACTCTATTTTTGCATTTTGACACCCTTCTTACTATGTTCATAAACCTTACATCCGCCGTCACTCTAAGTTCACTCCAAGCGCAGGGTCACTGCCTCTTCCAGAGTGTTTTTTGGAAGGTTATCGGCTGCCCTACAGGCAGCTTTAAGAAGATTTCCTCTGAACCCAAGATCTCTATATGTAGTCCTCTTGGTCTATCTTCTGTTTGCTGTTGGTATCTTTCTAGGGCCTCTTTATGCATCTAAAAGTAAATATCAACATATTCTTAATCTTAACCCTTTAATATAAAAGACAGTACATATCACACAAGGTTTGCACCTGTTTTCTTTTTTTTTTTTTTAAGTAAGCAGAATGAATTGGGAGAAAAATTCTCCATTTGTGCAGGGCTGTGACTTCCTGTAAATGTTATGAAATGCTGTCCCTATTTGATTTACTTTCAATCATTGTGTGTCATCCATAATGTGTTATAATTATTTTTAATTAAATTTATGAAAAAAGGTGATTAAATGATTTAAACAAAATATGAAAAAATTTAAAAACAGAAATATAAGTCAAAGAAGATACCAGTACCATTAATGTGGGAAGAGCTCAAGAAAATTTCAAATTAAAATACCACTGTTCTGTTGCTACTGAAAGTTAAAGTCTAAAATTAAAAATCTTAAATCGCTAGGTTGTCTTTTGTTTCCCCATAAATAACCAATTTGCCAGAATAGAAAGATTCTAAATCACTTGTTCAGAAATTTTGTAAGAGAAAAGTAATGTGTTTTGGGATAGGGAATGCTTGTTTTTATTATACATGTATGCCAACTATTGATTGAAAATTCTTTCCTTTGGAAAATCATGACATTAGCCTACTTTTTATCAGGAAAATTTTGTTCCCCACTAGCTTTATAAGAACAAAAGTCTTCATTGAATGACAAAAACTAGAAATCTCATGCTAATCTATTAAAATTCCTATAAACCTGCATTTTAAAAAGATGGCAAAATATATAAAGTGAAAATCAACAACTATATATCATTACTTAGCCATAATCCAGTTTATTTATTTATTTATTTTAAACAGTAAAATCTTTTTATGATGAGCAGATGTTCATATTTACAGAGATTTGCTTATTTTCTGTCTCCATTTTCAATTATCTCTTTCCATCATCTTGGTTTGCTTTTTTCCTCTCGTATTACTAGATGTATCTTTTGCATTAGTTCAGTGTTGACTTAATATGTTAATGTTAGCTTCATACCTTTATATTTAGAATCTCATGCTTCCTGTAAAATATTCCTTTCTATGATTTTAACAAAATACCTGAAAGTGTGCTATTGGAAAAAAAAATGCTAAGAGGTTAGTTTTCTTTTGTTTCCCATGCCTTTCTGATTTTGTGACTTAGTACTGTTACCTGCTGCTTTAGGATCCTCACTAGCCTCAGATACATAGTCATGTCATTGTTTGAGAGGCTTGGGAAAATATATTTTAATCTGTGAGATAAAATTGAACAGATATTTTTTAACTCCTCTATAGACAATCTGGGGCTTTCCAGGTGGCACCAGCAGTAAAGAACCTGCCCGCCAATGCAGGAGACAGATGTAAGAGACGTGGGTTCGATCCATGGGTTGGGAAGATCCCCTGGAGTAGGAAATGGCAACCCATTCTAGTATTCTTGCCTGGAGAATCCCATGGACAGAGGAACCTGGTGGGCTACAGTCCATAGGATCACAGAGTTGGGCACACCAAAAGCAACAAACACAATCCAAGGTTGGGTGGTCTTAAGATCACAAAACATGGTACACACCTTCTCACAGTTCTTCCTAAATTACTAACCATCCCATACCCAATACCTTTCTCCTAACAGAATCATCCTCTGGGTTTCCTCATTTCTATCAGCTTTCCTAGGCTTCTTTGGCAACAAATAAGCAACAACAAAATTTATACTTCTCCCTACCTTTTGTTTTCTTTGCTACTAGGAAAAAGCTGGAAACAAAGATTAAATCCAAATTAACTAGGATTTGGGGTAAGAAAAACTGTCAGTGGGCAAGGCATAACTATATGTTCTATGTACAAAGCATGCTCCTCCATTTTACTTTGGAATAGTGAACCTCATTGTCTTTCTTGTGTTTCAAGCAACTCAAAAGAATAGCATTGCAAATGCACAGTTGTCTGTGAATACTGTGTCTATATTTGAGCACAATAGAGAATTATGAATCATTTCCACTCAATGTTGTAAATTTAATTTTCAAAAATATTATAAAATGAAGTAACTATTATTATAAAGATGCTTTTAGATGACATTTAATTACAATGCAGGGTAATTTATATTACCAGCTTGAGTATCTTGGGCTAATTGCATTTATTTATGTTTTACGCTTTTGCCATCATAACAAAAAACCTATCCTATATGTTCATTTCACTATTTTTCGGTCTCAAGAGATATTCTGGATTTTCCTCTAAATTTTGGTAATGCTTCTTAATTATAAGGGGAATATTTCTTTGCTCTTACACCTCCCTTGTGGAAGAATGCTTTGATCTCCCTGGAAGTTTAATTGCATTTCATGGAATAGTTCCTCTTTGCAATTAGGTCTAGGCTTGGATGCTGAGCCTGTTTCTTTCATGTTTCTATTCAATCACTTGTGGTGAATTTTCTGTCTCACCAATATGTGCTTTCATCCCAGCCTCTGGGTAACAGTAACTTCTGAGTAGCCACATTCTTTCATCTGATAAATCTAGGCTCTCTGATCACCCTTGCAGTGTTCTGGCAAGTTTGCCTTTGATTATTTTAATTATCCTTCCCTTTTACAGATAGTTAATGAATAGTTCTAGTTAAAATATTGTCATATCTCTTGTTGGGCTCACTCTACTAGGAAGGTGATCATCACCGGTGAGGTAAATACAGTCTTAAGTCTCCCTGCTCATTAAATAAAATGTGTTATTTAAATCTGAGTGGAATTATTTGGGTTCACTTACCTCTGAAAAAAAGGAAAATAAAACATTTTGTGGCAGTGGTCTGTCCAGATTTCTGCCCAAAGACTCAATAGTGAAGATCTATTCAAATGACAACCTGCTTCTTGGTTCTCTTTGTAAAATTTTCACTTTATATTTCCCAAAGGACTCAGTTAATATTAGTATCATAGTTCTCTCACACTAAGAAAGCAAAGGACCATATATCTCAAGAAAAGAAAGAAGCCAAATAAATAGCCCTGTGCACACTACTTTGTTCTCTTACACAATTAAATCGATTCTATTCAGAAAGTGTTGCCAAATGGTTGGAGCTGAGTCAAGACTTTCTTTAGTTATTCTGAATAGAGAATGAATGACCCTAGGTGGAGAATATTGGCAATGTTGGACAATCACTCGTATCTCAGTTTCTCTATCTGTAAAAACAAAAAAAGAAAATCAGAAATGTCCAAGTACCTTAGAAGTGCATAAACTGGCCCAGGTCTCAAATGTATGTATTAAAAGGATATTACAATTGCCTGGAAATGTCTTATTTAGTAAAGTTTTTAAACTGAATAAATGCTCAACCAGTAAAGTGCTTAACTGTAGCTAATTTATTTAGCTGTTCTTTTATCTATTTATCCATTCCTCTCTTCAAAAATGTTTGTTGTACCCCATCTAAGTGCCTGAAATTATACAAGGCAATGTAAATACCGCAATGAATGAGGAAGCCAGACTTTGTGCTCGAGTGTAGTTTATATGATCATTGGGGCCTGGGGACAGAAAACATCTGAAAGGGTATGTGACAAGGATGGGGAGAGGGATTTCCCTTTAGAGTCATGGTCAGGAAGTACTTTCTAAGAGGTTAATGAAGTAACAAAGATTGGTCCAGGCAGAAGAACATCAGGTACACGTACCCTAGGGAAGGAAACCGCGTATTCAGTTTAAAAACCGAAAGAAGACCAAGGTGGTTCAAATGCAGTAAATGTGATAGAGTTGGAGAAGACATTTCAAAGTAGAAAGGATTGTGTCACATGCATCTTAGAGAAAATAGTAATGATTGCAGAATTATTCTAAATACAATGGGACACTTTCATAGAGCTCAGCAAAGGTGCATCACAGTCTGATTTGGTATCGTCTATGTAGATACTGAATTATAAAGACCCAGAACAGAAGAAAGAGAACAGGTAGAAGACTACTAAAGCCATCTTCATGACCAGAGATGGCTATAGTGGTTTTCTTAAGGAGTGTTTGGATTTGGGATACGTTCGAGATAAAGTTCAGTGGTTTCATAATGGTTTAATTTGGGATTCAGGTGTGAAAGAGAGAAGGCTCAAGATGACTTGCAGGTTTTCTTGGCTTGAACAACTGAGTAGTGGTTGGTGACAATTCTCAGACAGGAAAGAAGAATTAGGAGAAGATAGGGCTGTGCATCAGAGTCTAGTTTTACCCCTGTTAACTTGAAGGTTAACTAAAAAGCCTCTAGATGAAGGTGAAAGAGGAGAGTGAAAAAACTGGCTTAAAACTCAACATTCAGAAAACTAAGATTATGGCATCCGGTCCCATCACTTCATGGCAAACAGATGGGGAAGAAGTGGAAACAGTGGCTGACTTTATTTTCTTGGACTCCAAAATCACTATGGACAGTGACTGCAGCCATGAAACTAAAAGATGCTTGGTCCTTGGAAGAAAAGGTACAACAAACCTAGACAGTGTATTAAAATGCGGAGACATCGCTTTGCCAACAAAGATCAGTCTAGTCATAGCTATGTTTTTTCCCCAGTAGTGATATATGGATGTGAGAGTTGGACCATAAAGAAGGTTAAGCACCAAAGAATCGATGCTTTTGAATTGTAGTGCTAAAGAAGACTCTGGAGAGTCTCTTGGAGAGCAAGGAGACCAACCAGTCAATCCTAAAGGAAATTAACCCTGAATATTCATTGGAAGGACTGATGCTGAAGATGAACCTCCAATACTTTGGCCATCTGACAATAATAATCAAATATTATTCAGTTCCTTTTCATGTACAAGGCATTGTCCTAGACTCTTGGACTTATGATTATTGAAGAAGGCAAGCAAAAATCCTTTCTCTCAGGTATTAATAGGTTAGCTTTTGGTGGGAGAAACAAACAAACAAACAAAACCAGAAATAGTAAATAAGTATATTATGGTAGTCTAGAAGGTAATAAGTGCTTTAGAAAAATACTAGATGTAGAGCAGAGTAAGAGGGCCCTGAAGTGCTGGGACTGCAATTTAAATAGGGTGGTCAGACTACGTCTCATTAAGATGATGACATTTCTGGAAAAAAATAATTGACGAAGGTGAGAGTCTAGTCAGGTGGCTATCTGAGAAAGAGCATTCTCAGCAGGGAGAACCTACAAAGGCCCTGATGCAGAGGTAAAGAAGACAGGGCTGAATACTCCAAAGTGCAGTGAGTAAGAGGATCAATGCAGGAAAAGAGGTGAAAAGAGTGGCAGGGTCACCTTAGGGATATTTTACTAACTCTCAATGAAACAATGAGCAGTGAATTGCAGAGTTTTGAGAAGGGATTGGCATGATTTGTCTCATAATAATTCAGCTGGGAGATGATGGTAGGAGTGGAAGTGATGAGAAAAGATAGCTTCTGCAGCTATTTTGAAAGCAGAACTAATGGGATTCATTCATGCATTTGGTGTCAGATATGAGAGAAAGAGAAGAGTCAAGAATGACTACGGAGTTATTGGACTAAAATTTAAGATGATAAAGTTGCCAACAGCAGTGATCCCTTAAATGGGAGGTGAAGTGGTGAAGGAGGTTTAGGAATAAAAGCTCATGATGTCTGAGATAAGATATTCAAGTAAAGACATCAAATAGGCAGTTGGATACACAAATCTGCTGTTTAGTACCTTGCACAGTATCTGTTAAGAGCTCTCAGAATCATTATAAATCTATTAATGCAATTTCCTCAGGTTAATTTAAAGACTATTCAGATAAGGTTTCCCAAACATACCAGATCAAATCCTATGAGGATGTCTGGGCAGACATATGGTAAACACCAACAAATCTGTTTATAGACCAAGAAGATATCAACCCTGAATATTCATTGGAAGGACTGATGCTGAAGCTCAAGCTCCAATAGTTTGGCCACCTGAAGCAAAGAGCTGACTCATTGGAAAAGACCCCATACTGGGAAAGATTGAAGGCAGAAGGGGATGACAGAGGATGAGAGAGTTGGATGACATCACTGATTCAACAGACATGAGTTTGAGCAAACTCTGGGAGATTGTGAAGGACAGGGAAACCTGGCATGCTGCGGTCCATGGGGCTGCAAAGAGTCAGATATGACTGAGCAACAGAACAACAAAGACAACATGGGTGATGCTAATCACAATGCAGAATAATCAGGTGTATTTAATAGTTTCAATAACCCACACTAAATTTTATACTTTAAACCTCTCAGTTTGGATGTGTAGGATAATTGAAAGAAGCATTTCCCCCATATAATCTCCACATCGAGCTCCATATATTAAGTAAATGGCCATGAGAGAAAGGGTTTTCAATAAATAATAATATGTAGTTAAACACTGGATACTGTATATAATATTCTGGCAATCCAAAGAAAGATGCCCTTGATCCAGTTTATCTTTGGCAAATGTCTCTGTGTATATGTGTCTTTCATAAAATATGATAAGGGCAAAGAGATAATAACTGGAACAGCCAACCCCTCAGAAAACTGCAAATTTTAAAAAACAAAAAGGAAAATGGGCAATGACTAGACCTCTGATTTGAAATACCTGATGCAATTAGTGATTGCCATTACATTTTCCCTATTAGCCTGACTTTCCTAAGCACAAGGAAAAGTTCAGGGTCTAGGAGCTAATCAGGAAAAATATCACCAAGCTTTGGGGTCAGTTAATTAACAGTAAAGTCATATTTTTCACAGATTAAGTCAGACTCTTCCTTTTGACCTCATTTAATTGCAGCTTTTAAAGACCACTGGAATAGTAGTCTCTCACCACAAAAATGTATTGAAATTCAGTGTTCTCCTGAGGTGTGATGAGTCCAGAACTTCAAAACACTGGGGTGTAAGTTTAAATTGGCACAATCTTTGTGGAAAGCAATAGATAGTGTGTATTATGAGGCAATATATATTATTGTGTAACTGTGTATATGACTATACATATTAAGTTGAAGAGAAATACTGATACTTTTGCCATACTCATAAAGTCTGTCCTACAGAAATGTGGATAATGATAAGCATATAAAGGTATTTATCATAGCATTATTTGTAACAGTAAAAACTTGGGGCTCTAAATGCCCCAAATCATTCAAATCAATTAAAACAGTTTATAAGTTGTTGTTTATACAACACTAACAAGGCGAAAATACAAGTGAATGACAACTTTTCTGGTTTAGAGCTGAGGTTTATTGAAACAGCACATAAAATTTTACATTTGAATTATGTAAAAGCATTCATGCATACTGCTTATGTATACAGAAATGAAATACTATAATAGTAATTATCTCCATATTATAGATTATGGTTAGGATTTGTGTACTTAGTATTTAAGATTGTATTTTGATCACAAATATATTTTAATTTCCATTTTCTTTTATGAGAATAGTAAGGATTATGACTTTCTGTAATAGAGAAATGCAGACATTTTTTGCTATCAATATTCAATCCTTATGACTCTTGCTTCCACCATGAAATATATGAAATAATTTCTCATCACATGTAATTACTAAAAGGTTAATAAAATTTAAATTTTGAAATAAATGAAGGTCCAGGAGTGTTAAACTATGAGGTTTTGAAATACACCTGCAGCTTCCAGTTTCAATGCGGTTTTTCTGCTCATTGGAATAAGATCAAATTATCAGAGCCTGTCACCAATTCTGCCTAGAAGCAAATACTTAAAAGTACCTGTTGACAGATGGAGCTGGCCTGATAAAATCTATCACACAAATATTTTTGCATAATATACCAGAAGAAAAAAGATGTTACCCTTTTTAGTAAGTGAAAGGGTAATTTTTCATTTCAAACAATGAGTATTTCTTTAATAATGTAAATTAAGGAATACTTTAGCAAATATAAAATGGGTTCTCTCTGAGAGGGCTAATTTATATTTAGAAAAGGTATCTAAACTTATTTCTATTTTCATGGTTAGCACTTAAAAAGAGACAAGGATTTTTAATGACCAATGACTGTGATATTATTATGTTAAACATTTTCATTGCTCTTTCCAACATGTAAATTATTTATTGATTTCTAAGGTGCTGAATGCCTGAGTCAGGCAGTACAGTATTTTAAAATATTAAAAGCACCAGTTAATCAAATCTTGCCTAGACAAGGTACTAACACTTATTAACTAGCTTGATCATAAGCTTATCAGTATTGCTGGCAATAATTAATCATCTATAAAAGTAGCAATCCCTACACTGGTATAGATGGTTCTGATTGGTGTCCATCTAAATGGAGGTATGTCTTTTTAACAATGATCTTCATGATCCTCTGAGAGATCTTGAAAGCTTTCAGATTCTTTAGCCCTGCATTGTACCTACTGAATTTGAATTTCTGGGCATCAATATTTCTCATGCATGCCAGGTGATATTTATACATGCTAAATTAAGCAAAAGATAGTGAATCAATATTTGGGTAGTTTTCAAAGGAATAAATAAACTAATTTTCCAAATAAGGGTGAATTACTTCACATATCTATATATCCATATATAGTACGTGATATTGATGTAATTTTATTTTGACTGACTACTAAAATCTATGTATATAATGTTTTCAAATGATAAAGTTATTAGTATATATTAATAGGTTTTTAAATGCTTTGAGATACAGGAACAGAATATACCCCTTTTTATGGGCAGATGCATCCCCAAAAGGTACCATGTTACAGACAAAGAAGATGTTCCTGATGATTCTGATACATCCACCAAGGAATTCCTGGACCAAAAACTCAGCCCAGCTCCAGATATGTCAACAGTGCTAAGGATATTTTTTTTGTCATAATGTCTCTGTGTCTGTGCTCACATGCATATCCATTAAGGCTTTAAGATGTTATATATTAGAACAAGGAAAGCCTAAAGAAATATTAAACCTACATTTCACTTTACATGGATATGAAAGATTTTCTGGGCAACTATGTAGTCTCCCTACTCATTTTCCTATTGCCTTAAGATTATGCCAAATTTAATAAACAGAGGGAATGGAAAAGAAAAGCTTCCCCAAACAATAGAAAGTTGAGATAGAAGATCATTTTTGAGGTAAGAGAGGTGGGCATTTTAGAAAACCCCTAAATCTCTATACATTTACATCCCTGTGGTCTGTTTTGGCAGGACCAATCACTACTGGTGTAATGTTCAATCATACCCTCTGAAGGCAGGCATTTAATAAGCATTTTTCAGATAAGAATACCACGAAGGGCTATTTTGTGCTACGACTTAACATTTCTTGTAGCTTAAAAGTCACTGTTTTGTCTATAGGAACTTGGGAGATAGCATATCTCTACATTTGGAGGCTTTCCTGGTGGCTCAGAGGGTAAAGAACCCACCTGCCATGCGGGAGACCTGGGTTTGACCCCTGGGTTGGGAAGATCCATCCCCTGGAGGAGGGCATGGCAACCCACTGCAGTGTTCTTGCCTGGAGAACCCCCAGGGACTGGAGCCCCTCCTGTGCACTGGGTCGCAGAGTCGGACACGACGGAGTGACAAAGCGCAGCACAGCACGCATTCTCAAAGTACATAATCGGTTAGCTCTTGTACCCTACTCTTCAATTTTCCTTTGGAAAATCTGATGCCCATATTTCTATGCAAGCATTATTTACTTTTTTATTGAAAACATAAAGTCATTTCTTTTTATGAACACTTTATTGTAATAAAACCTGGCATTTCTCATCACTAGCATTTGCAGTCTACTCTTACAAAATGTAATGCATGTTAAACACGTGCATAATCTGGAAAATAAGAAAACAAAGAAGAAACCTTCTGTTTATCAGTCAATGTCCTGAAGTGGGCTTATCAAGGCAAGAGTTCTCATGATCTAGACCAGCTCTGTGGAATTTAGTAACCATTAGCCATATGTGACTACCACATTCTTGAAATGTCCAAATTCCAATGTGCTGTTAGTATAAAATACACAATGGATTTTGATATTGTGCACAGAATTGTAAAATAACACACAATGTTATATTGGTTACATATTTAAATGATAATATCTTAGATAATGTGGGTTAAATAAAGTATGTTAAAGTTGATTTCACTTCTTTTTTTTTTTTTTACTTTTTTATGATGTGGCTACTAGAAAAATTTTAATTATATATGTGACTCACAATACATTTCTGTTGGAAAGCAGTGATCTAGATTAAGAAATGCGCAGCTATTATTCCATGTGGCAATTAGGTCTGGCAATATACAGCATAATTTCATATTGTTACAAGTAGTGGGAGGGTTTTGATAGAAACTTCTATCCATTCGTTTTAGGTGGATTAACTGGCTTAATTAGATGTAAGCTGTTAAAAGGGCCCCCAGAGGAGGCAGGGGAAAGAAATGTGGACTCGGACAAGCTTTCCAAGTCCTCAAGTCACACACTCCTGGTTGACTGGTTTGCTTAGCCAAGCTGAAACCGGTCTTATTGTCGTGTTGGGCACATTAATTGGAGAGTAGACTAATTTGCAAGAATGCGTTAGTGCCCTTTAAAAGGTGATTTAAAATTCAAAATGATGGAAATGGCATAAAAGCATGCTTGTCTGATCACTCCTCAGAATCCGTCTTGAAATCCCTACCATTCTTCTATTTCCATTGTTAGAATTCAAGCACACAGTAAAACACTTAAGATTCGCAAACATCACATTCTACATCCTAGCACAAATAATTATCCTTCTGTTAAAGACAGACAGAGATTTCCTATCATCAGACACATGGGGATTATAAGTGAAAATACAAGCTGTAGGTTTAGTTAGGGTTCCACATACAGGAATGAAACATAAATATCACAGCAATATCACCAAATATTTTTGTAACTGAATAGAAGAAGTTCTGCCTCTAATCTATTAGAAGCTTACAAAGAATTTGAGGAAGCACCTTCACCTCTAATTTAGCTGCAATAAGGCTGATAACTTATATTTATAACCACTTTATAGAGAGAAAGAACGTGTAGTCGCTCAGTCGTGACTGACTCTTTGCGACCCTGTGGACTGTAGCCCACCTGGGCTCCTCTGTCCATGGGATTCTCCAGGCAAGAATACTGAAGTGGGTTGCCATTTCCTTCTCCAGGGGATCTTCCTGACCCAGGGATTGAACCTGGGTCTCCTGCATCACAGGCAGATGCTTTACCCTTTGAGCCAATAGCTACATATAATTTTACATTCATTATCACATTTAATCCTCATGAACAAGAATGACACTATCACATGAATTTTGAAGACAAGGAAACAATCCAGACCTCTGAAATCAAAACTTCGGACTGTGCTTTTTCACTATATCGCAGGTAGGAACTAAACACCATATTGCCAGGTCAAAGACCAAACCTGGGCTTTTAGGCAAGCAAAGGAGAAATGAATAATATGAAGGGAAAAAGTAAGCATGACCGTGCTTTTAGAGACAGTGAATTCAAAGAATGTGAACTTACTTTTGGAATTTACAGAATTTAAAACTAAAAAGTCTTCCATTTTATTACACATGCATGTATTTCTGATTATACAGTGTAACAAAAAAACCTTTTACTATTACTTGATAAAGGGATCTGTGTTCATTTTAATTCAATAACCTTAGATCTTTGGCCCAAACCAGTAATAATGAAAGCAAGAGCTTTAAGTGTCACTTTCTAAAATAGTGACTCATCCAGAGTTCACCATAAAATATATTCAACAACACACTCTTAGAAAGGGCTTAGAAATACTGAATAAAGAGGAATTGTTAGAGCTAAAGCAAAACATTATTTATGGAGTTTGTTTTGTGAAGAGATTTAGGTTTATTGCAGTCATATTGAGTTCCATGAAGATGCAGAAATGAAAACTTGCCTTTAGCAATAAGTAGGAATTTTGTAAAAAGTAGAAGTCACCCACAAGAATCAATGAATGCTAACTGATACTTCTCTGGAAATCTATTCTTACCATAGCACTAAGAAATAAAATTATAATCTAGATCAAATCTACACACTCAAAATATATATCAGCTTTAACATATTGGATTCAAATCCAGCACAAATGGCTGTGTCTTTGTCACTCATGTGTTAATGTATTTTGTAAAATGTGGATTTTCAGTTAAACCTTATTGAATGAATGGCTGAAAGGAAGAATGAATGGCTGAACACTGTACTAGCAAACACAGGTACTTGGATGTGTTTTCCAAGATAATAGCAACTGTGGCTGAGCCCTAACCACGTTTTTGCACCGAGTCTCCTTGAGGTGGGCTGCTGGCACTCAAGGAGTAGTACTAGATAAGGCTGAGCTTTCCTCTCTGCCAAACAGGTTGTCATTTCACAGCTCAAGCTCAGTTTTGGCTTCATGAACATCTTCAGTCTAAATCCGAACCAGGACCCATCTCCCACATCAGAAAACATCAATGTCAGGGAGAGTACCATCCTTCAAAAGCCAAAGAAATAACATTGGTGTTAATGGTTCATCCCCCAGTTCTATGTTTCACTAGCATGCTTTCTTGCCTCCTGTGGGACACAATACCATAATGCTGTGACCTTAGACTTATGAATACCTGGTAATATAACTCAGAAGCTGAGTGATACAGCTGGTTTGTTTTCATATATATTTGATATTTGTATTAAATATGGAATACACACTAAAATAATTTATAAAATTATTTCTAAAACTCATACTTGGACATGCTTGTTGATGAAGACAAAGTAAAAACATTCTTCCTCTTCCAGAGCTATAAGGTACAGGGATTGAACCAGAATAAAAAGATACATCTGTTGAAGCCCTAGTTGACCAACATGCTTGGGGAATTCTGGGTCAATTCCTGACTCAGTTCCACTCAAAACTGAAAAAGAATGAGTTGATACAGACAGTGGACTCTAATTTCACAGAGTAATCAGCAGGGCACTCAGGATGCCATCATCTTTCCTTCCGTGTTTCATTGAACACATGGATTTTAGGCTCAGGAGCTTCAGGGGGCTCTGTACTGCAATTGTTGCCCAGAAGTATGACTCTTCCCAATCCCTTGCCCCTTAATTTCTCACATGAAGATGGCCAACAGTATGTAAGGAGAGTGGCACAAAACCACCCAGTAAACGACTTGCATAATCTTTTCTGCATAATCAGAATTGTTCTGCTATTATTTCCTGCTTCAGTGGATGTCAGACTAACAGTGTGTTTCTTCAGTCTTCATTTATGGAAAAGTTATCATTTTTAGAAAAATAAGTAAACTCTTCTTTTTTAAACAAAATTGGTGGCTTCATGCCTTTATTTATCAGGCATATTAAATGCACTCAATTTGCTTACTAGCCTTTGGGCACATTAACACATATCTTAGAAAGAAAGACAAACTCTGCTATCATAGTTTACACTTCGGAAATCAATACAAAAACAAATCAGTCATAGATATCCCCTAGGAATCTTTCTTATTTCTTTCTGTCTATCACAATGTGAATGTCTATACCATAAACTCCATAATATGAACAGCAAATTATGATTGCCTGGGGAAGGGGCCCTATTTATTGTTCCTTCAGGTGAAGATGAAGAGACAATGTCCCTCTCAGAGATGTAAATCTAGAAGAGAAGGCTGTGGCTTCAGTACGCACGACATGAATAGCCCAGGCCAGGATGGTATATGCTAGATGTAAAACCACTACTGCTGTTGAGGGTTAGTTTTGGGCAAAAAGTACCTGCTCAGAGAAGACTTCTGACTCTATAATAATTTTTTGAATAAAAGATGCCATCAATTGTAAAATTCACTACTGAATTAAAAGCAGATAAATGACAAATTTCTAAAACAAATATTAAAAACAATAACTATAAATAAGACCAAATTTGAGGTTTGGATATCTAGTCCTTCATGTTATGTTATCTTCTCTATGAATTCAATAAATTTATATAAGGATACAATCTTAGAATTTCTGAGGTTCATTGACTAAGGCACCCATTTCAATGTAAACTATATAAATCCAAATAAATTTCATGTTACTTCCAACCCATAGACAAAAGCAAGAGAATGTAATCTCTTATTAATATGTTAACCCTGATGTCCAATTTAAAACAACTGAAGAATGAGAAAATTTAATATAACACTTTAAAATAAGTAGAGAAAAAATATCAGAAACTAGATTACTAGATAGCTGTAGATTTCTGGTTACTCTTCCTCATAGTCTTTCTCTTTTGTGACTGGGGAGCCTCCTGCAGGCTCATTCCAATTTCCTTCATTGACACCAATCCGAGTTCTTAGGGGATTCAAAGCTCTAGTTCAATTCTCAAGGAATGAGCTTTAAGCCAGTTTACTGACTGACACTTCTCTGATCTTATCTAATAGTTTTATTAATGGTATGTTTACTTTCTTAGTAGTATCCCCTTTGATTAAGTCCTCATCTTATCCTTCCAAGCCCTAGTTTTAATGGAATCTATACAGTAGTCCAGTTGTCCAGCCTTAGGACACTGCTTTGGTCTATTTTCCCCTGGACTAGAGTTCTGATGCTCAATCCAAGCCATGCAACTGTGCCCCCTTCTGTTATATTCCCTGTCCAGAGCCTTTACAAAGGGTCTTGTCCTTGACTTCCATAAGCAAACATATGTATTCTTGTGAAATCTTTATTTCGTATTCCCACTCCAGGTGAAACCTTGTTCCAGCGGTTGGTTTTTCTTCCACCTCTTAGGCTTGAGTAGCAGTCAAGCGTGTTAGCTTAGTCAAATCAGAGTCTTTGCAACCCCACAGGCTGTTCCCAGGCAAGAATACTAGAGTGGGTTTCCATTCCTCCATTTCCTCCTCCAGGGGATCTTCCTGACCCAGGCAACAAACCCACATCTCCTGTATTGCAGGCAGAGTCTTTGCCGGCTGAGCCGCTGGGGAAGCCCCCTCCAGCCAACCACCAAGCACTCTATAGAGCAGCTTCTCACACTCTGCACTTGTCGCCATGATTGGCCCCCGGCAACGTGAAGGGCAACGGCAAGTTTGTTGTCCTTGTGATTTCAGGTTAGGATTAGCCAGCAGCATATAGACTATTAAAATTTGCAGGGTTAGATGAACTGAAGGAAAGAGTGTAGGTAGACAAAAGAGGACCCAGAAGTGAAAGGGCATGCAAGTATTCAAAAATGTGAAATATATTGATACATATGGACAAGTGTCTCCACTTTGTTAAGTGGTATCAAGTGAAGTAACAAGGTAAACAGGAGAGCTCTTCATTTAGGGAATTAGAAAAATAAGAGTGTCATACTAAATAATCTTACTAACTTTGTCTATTAGAATTATTGTATTTTTTACCATCTTGTCTATTGCTTGAGGACCAAATGTCTAAAATTCTTCTCCACACATGGCACAGTGAGAATGACGTACATGGAAGAGATGAGAGAAAGAGATGAATATTGATTCATTTTCCTTAGAATCAATGAACATCAAATCCTAACCTGCTAGTAAACATTTCTCTGATTGCATCTTTTCCTCCACTAACCAGTAGCAACTCCTACCCTAAATATTTTAGAAAGAAACTGCCTGATAGTGAAAAATATATATTTGCCTGCACCACGTTTGGAGAAAGGGTGCTGTGTTCTCCCATTATTTAAAATACTGAAGTTATTCTTGCTCCAGGCAACCTGAACTTGCTTTTCCCTCCAGCTTCACACATGCTATATCTTACTTTTATATCGCTCACCTATTCAAAAAACTGCTTACCATGGCAACCCTTGTCTGTGTGACAGGCAGTTATAATTTGCTTGGAAAAACTGCAACAAGGTGTCATTTTTCATAAACTCTTTATACCAAAATGTTTTCTTTTTCAGTGATTTCCAGTGACTTTGTTGTGGTCTCATGGTCTTTGCCAAAAGATCATTTATAAGTGAAAAACATTATTAAGGAAACCCACACATTGCTCAATATTAGTGATGGGTGGTGCTGGAATTGTTGCAACCTCTAAAAATAAGAAAATTATTGATTTTTTACCATCTCTTTGGTGCTGCAGAAGCAGTAATCAAACAACATTGCCTGAAACAAGAAGTTCTACATTTTATAAAACTGTGCTTTGGATTGACGGGCTCTGAGGTATGAGGGGAACAGACAGGGAGCCAAAAATAAATGCAAACCAGTGTGAACCCTACTCTATGTCCCTGTGTATGTGTTCAATTCAGAAAAATTCAAAAGATATTTCCAAAAACCCTGCTATGGCATTGTGTGGTGGGTGCTAACAATAGCAGTCAAGAGACTTTGTCTGATCATGAACAATTATTTGCATGAATACATTCACAGATTCACTGAATTGTCTGCCAAAAGGCAGTGAATGTCGGACAATACTGCCATATTTTAAATTCAAATATTGGTATTTCTGTGATATTTACTTCTGTGACACTAACATGTTTGGATCAATACACTCCATGCCACTAGATTTGTAATTCAAGCAACCCCAAAACAAGAACAATTGCAACTTCCCCAAACAATTGCTCACTATTTTCCAAATCAGATTATTGGTCCACACTTGGCATTCAGTGAGAGCAAAATGAATTATACAAATGAGCTTGGTGTTACAGACTCAGAGTAGGAACGGAGTTAGTTTTGGGCTCAAGAGGAATCTGGCCATGAGCAAGTGACAAGGGAATATATGATCCAGAGTATTAATCATTCTTATGGTTTATGATAGATGCCCATCTTTACTTCACTCCTCAGTATAAAGGGCTTCCCTGGTAGTTCAGCTGGTAAAGAATCCGTCGGCAATGCAGGAGACCCCAGTTTAACTCATGGGTCAGGAAGATCTGCTGGAGGATGGATGGGCTACCCACTCGAGGATTCTTGGGCTTCCCTGGAGGCTCAGACAGTAAAGAATTCGCCTGCAATGTGGGAGACCTGGGTTCAATCCCTGGTTTGGGAAGATTTCCTTAGAGAAGAGAACTGCTACCCACTCCAGTATTCTGGCCTGGAGAACTCCATGGACAGAGGAACTTAGCAGGCTACAGTCCATGGGGTCAACAAAGAGTCAGACATGACTGAGCGACTTTCACTTTCAGTATAAAGAAGCTGGTGAAAAGACATCTCAAAGAGATCTAGAAAAAGCAAGTTTTTTGACACTTTTACTTTTGTATCTTTTACATTTTGGTAATATTTGAAGTTTTCTTTGCTGTCATTTGATTTTTAAGCTCAAGGCATCATTTTAGTAACAAAAAATAATATAAATTTAAATTACTATTTTTGTTACCTGTATAATATTTTGACAGAACTTTAAAATGGATTAGCAGCAAATGTTGGGCTGTGCTCCTAAATATATATACCCAAGGCAAAAATATCCTGTTAGCTTACCTTATGGAAAATGGAATCACCCTGTGTCCAGGGAAAAAAATGATTGAAAATAGATTTGAGAACTAAGCAGTTCATATCATTCTGATACATATATGGTTATACATTTTGAAATGACCAAAAGAATGGCTTGGATCTAAATGCTTTTCAGTCCAGAGCAGTCGGGAGTAATATTTTCACTGATTACAAGTTAGGTCTGATTCAGAACCCATGACCAAAAATGAATTTCAGTGGGTTAAAAAAATGGTTAATAGATTAGATAACTGAGTGAATGGGCTTCCCAGGTGGCAGTGGTAGAATCCATCTGCCAAGGTAGGAGTCGCAGGAGATGGGGGTTCGATCCCTAGATCAAGAAGATCCCTTGGAGGAGGGCCTGGCAACACATTCCAGTATTCTTGCCTGGAGCATCTGAGGGACAAAGGAACCTGGCAGGCCACAGTCTATAGGGTTGCAAAGTGTCAGACACAACTGAAGTGACTTTGCACGCACATATACAAGCAAGTGAATATTATGGACAAAGAAGTTAGATGAATTTTCAGGCTAGGGTATTCTTATTTAGGAAAGCAAAACAGAATAAAACTAGTGGCCACACTGGACACAGCCCCAGAATAAGAATATTTGGAGATCAACTCTAGCCCTGCACATGCCTCACCATGAATATTGCCTGAGGAGTTACACACCAAACAAGCCTAAAGATCTGGTTCTTTGAAGATTTAACTTTCCTCTTTTTTTTTTTTCCTTCCATTTATTTTTATTTGTTGGCGGCTAATTACTTTACAACATTGCAGTGGTTCTTGTCATACATTGAAATGAATTAGCCATGGATTTACATGTATTCCCCATCCCGGTCCCCCCTCCCACCTCCCTCTCCACCCGATCCCTCTGGGTCTTCCCAGTGCACCAGGCCTGAGCACTTGTCTCATGCATCCAACCTGGGCTGGTGATCTGTGTCACCCTAGATATACATGTTTCGATGCTGTTCTCTTGAAACATCCCGTCCTCGCCTTCTCCCACAGAGTCCACAAGTCTGTTCTATACATCTGAGTCTCTTTTTCTTTTTTTGCATATAAGGTTATCGTTACCATCTTTCTAAATTCCATATATATGTGTTAGTATACTGTAATGGTCTTTATCTTTCTGGCTTACTTCGCTCTGTATAATGGGTTCCAGTTTCACCCATCGCATTAGAACTGATTCAAATGAATTCTTTTTGATGGCTGAGTAATATTCCATGGTGTATATGTACCACAGCTTCCTCATCCATTCGTCTGCTGATGGGCATCTAGGTTGCTTCCATGACCTGGCTATTATAAACAGTGCTGCGATGAACATTGGGGTGCACGTGTCTCTTTCGGATCTGGTTTCCTCAGTGTGTATGCCTAGAAGTGGTATTGCTGGGTCATATGGCAGATCTATTTCCAGCTTTTTAAGGAATCTCCACACTGTTTTCCATAGTGGCTGTACTAATTTGCATTCCCACCAACAGTGTAAGAGGGTTCCCTTTTCTCCACACCCTCTCCAGCATTTATTGCTTGTAGACTTTTGGATAGCAGCCATCCTGACTGGTGTATAATGGTACCTCATTGTGGTTTTGATTTGCATTTCTCTGATAATGAGTGATGTTGAGCATCTTTTCATGTGTTTTTCAACTTTCCTCTTTTTTAAAGTGTTATTGAGCTGTAATTGATGCACAAAAAATACACATCTTTTATGTAGCAATGTGATGTGTTTGGGCATATACATATACCTGTGATACCATCACCACTATCAAGGTAAACATATCCATCATCTGGAAAAATTACCTTGTATCTTTCCCCCTTTTTGGTTATAAAACACTTAACATGAAGTCTACTCTCAAATTTTTAAGTATACAATACCTTATTGTTAAGTATAGGCACTGTATTTGTACAGAAGATCTCTAGAACTTGTTCATTCTGTAAAAATGTAACTTTACACCCACTGAATAATAACTCTCCATTTACCCTTCCCTCCAGCCTCTAGAAACCACCATTTTATTTTCTGCTTCTATAAGTTTGACTATTTTACATATCTCATAACAGTGTAATCATGCACTATTTATCCTTCTGTGATAGACATATCTCACTTACCATAATGTCTTCCAAGTCCATTCATCTTGCTGCAAATGGTAGGATTTCCCTATTCTTAAAAGCTAAATATTACCTTGCTTGCATAAAGCACATTTTTTTATCCATTCATCTGTTGATGGACATTTGGGTTGTTTCTATATCTTGGCTATTAAAAAACAGCGCTACAATGAACATGGAGTGCAGATATTTCTTTGAGATCTTTATTTCAATTCTATTGGCTATATCCTGAGAAGTACAACTGCTGGATAATGTGGCAGATCTATTTTTAATTTTTTTGAGGGATCCCCATACTGTTTTCCATGGTGGCTGCATCATTTTACATTCCCAGTGCATGAAGATTCCAATTTCTCTATATCCTTGCCAATAGTCATTATCTTTTATTGTTGTTGCTTAGTTACTAAGTCTTGTCTGACTCTTTTGCAGCCCCATGACTGTACCCCACCAGGCTCCTCTGCCCATGAGATTTCCCAGGCAAGAATACTGGAGCGAGTTGCCAGGGGATCTTCCTGACCCAGATATGAACCTGTGTCTCCAGCATTGTCAGAAGGATTCTTTACCCCTGAGCTATCAGAGAACTTTGGCTATGTATTAAGTTAAAATTAGATTTTATAAGAGGTTACTGATTCAGAAAAAAGTGCATTCATTGTAATACTGTATATTTTGAAGATTGCAAAGCAAAATCATGACATTTTCAGAAATACTTTGTACATAATAAATAATCAACATACATTTGTGAAATGATATGAATAATATCTTTCCCATGCATAAGACTACTAAATATTTGTTTAAGAAGTACTGGAACATATCATAAAAGATGGCTGTTAGCCATTTTTTAGTCAGTAATTAAGTGATTAAAAAACAAGTAGGGGGCATCCATCCCAGAAATGGGCAAGAAAAGTCACTGATGAGAGAACATAGTTAAGAATATGTTATTATTAAATAATTTCATATTAATGATATTCCTATCTTTGTAAAATGTGTATTGTTCTTAATTTTATAATATGTGCATTTAATTAATATAGTTATATGGAATATAGTTTTGACATGAAATGATTCAGTCCTATGTAATATCAATTACATAGAATGGGCATTTGTCATTTGACCACTGGACTTTTACTTTAAACCATAATCAACACTTTCCAAAATGCATTTTTTTGTCATAGCATAGATTGCTTACCAACTGAGCTATGAGGAAAGCCCATAGCATACAGTGTTTACCAACTGAGCTATGAGGAAAGCCCATTGTCTTTATAACTGTAAAGATTTTTATCCTGAGGGATAAAATACACATATGTTAGGCAAATTTATGAACTTTCCAAAACCTAAGTTTTCACGTGTATAGTATGCAGATAATGCCTCACAGATAATTTTTTTTTCAGGGGAGGGGGAGCAAAACTGAGAGATTGAGCTCAAGAACTAATTATTCATTATTTTGTATTCTATATTGTATGGAGAGGTCAATATTAATTCTATGATTTTTGTCTGTTTTTAGATCTTACTAATCTCAGCTATAGTTTACAAGGTTTTTTAATTTTCTACACTGTAAATGGACACATTTCAGAACTTTTCATTGATTTGTTCAAGAATCTCTAATTTTAAAAATGCTACATCTGTTTTCCATATATTTCATCTAGGGAAGATTTCTTACCCTTACTTTTGCAAACTGATATTTCCTAAAGCAAATGGCTAATTGAAATAAATGGTCTTGTTTTTAACCATTCCCTTCAGTATTGTTACCCACAAATGGTAGCAAATTAAAAACTGAATGATGAGGTTTCAAAGCAATTAATGGACTATGGAATACCACCAGATTTTGAGAGAAAAATTCTACATCAATAAATATATTTGGTAATGCAAGCAAGAGAACTAAAAGAAAATCGCCCAAATGTTACTTAGGTATGATATGGAAAATTCAACGATGGTCAGCATCTAGTACTCGAGTTACAAGTGCATGCTTAGCTGTGTCAGTCTGGTCCAACTCTTTAAGACAGAACCAGGCTCCTTTGTCCATAAGATTTCCTGGCAAGAATACTGGAGTGGGTTGCCATGCCCTCCTCCTAGGGATCTTCCTGACCCAGGGATTGAACACGTGCCTCGTGTCTCCTGCATTACAGATGAATACTGCTGGGCCACTGAGCAAGCCAGTTACAAATAACTGTTGTTTAAAGCTCAGTAGGTAAGATTTGGGGGATTTAATCTTTTTTCTATTTTCCCATTGAGATTCAGGTAGCACATTGGGAGGCTCACAAACTACCCTTTAGGAAGTGAGAATTTCCAAATTAATGAAGAGAGAGGATATTTAACACACACTCAGAGAAGCTGAGTCAACACTATAGAACACTGTCGTGGTCAGAAGTGGTTTCTCAGCCCCTGATGCTGACGTATGTTTGAAAGATAATGATAACATTTTAAATTAAGGGCACAATCACAAATGCTTTATTAATATTTATTGAATTATTTCAAGATGTAACTGCACTCTTTAATAACTTTTTATAATACATGCTATAAAATGTATGACAACACATTCTTAATAAATGATGCTATAATAAGCCCCTATAATGTTGCTATAACACAGCTGTTGTTAATTAAAGCAGTGTATGCACCTTCTTCATCCATTAATTTAGGTTATTAGTATATAAAGCATGCTAACATGACCAATATAATTTGGATGAGCCTTTATTTTCAATATCTCCTTGATGTTTCAGATGGAAAGAATCTACCTGTAATGTAAAAGGCCAAGGTTCAATTCCTGGGTCAGGAAAAGCCCCTGAAGAAGGGAATGGCTACTAATGCCAGTATTCTTGCCTGGAGAATTCCACAGACAGAAGAGCCTGGTGGGCCACAGTCCACGGGGTCACAAAGAGTCAGAAACAACTGAGCGCCAACACACTTTATATTCAATTACTTTTCTTTACTCTCATAGACTCCTATATCCATTATATCTTGAAAACAAAATAAGCAAACAAACAAAAAAACCTTAGGTCACAAAGTGTTTGCAGGGTTCCTAAGTTAATAATGTACGCCCATGGTTGGTTTTCTGCTCGATGCTAGACCTGCTTCCTAAAAATATCACAGAGGAACACAGAAATTATTTCGTGCCTATGTTTTTGCTCTTATTCTGCTTTCCTAAAGTCCAAGGAGTGCTCAAGAACTACACACTAGTGTTTTCCTGATCTTGCAGAATATTATGCCATTTGAAGATATTAATTCATCTTCTTCCAAAAGACTATCCCTTTGATCAATCTAAAGTAGAAGTAGCAGTAATATGATGACAGATAAAGTGCTTGTTCTTTGTCCATACAATGCCATCTATTTTGGAAACCTATCACACAAAAACAATGAACTTCGCAGAAGGAAGAGCTTTATATTATGTAAATTTCAGCTTTGATCTTACAAAACTGTTTCCTTTCTTCTTCATTCATTTCATCACCATTGCATTTCAAGTAATGCTGTCAGTGGCATAAGCATAACAAGACCCAATTAATTTAGCATGAAATAGAAAATTTACTAATAAACTCATTAAAACAAAAGTACATTGATTGGTATGTATATGAGTCTGCTCAGGCTTCCCTAACAAAATGCCATAGACAGGGTGACTTAATCAACAAAAATATATTTTCTCATAGTTCTAGAGACTGGGAAGTCCAGTATCAACTTACTAGCAACTTCAGTTTCTGGTGGAAGTTCTTGATATGGCTTTCAGATGGTGGCTTTTTCTTCACGAAGTAGAGAGAGTGAGTCCTCTAGGCATCTTTTCCTGTAAGGTCACTAATCTTATTTGATTAGGGGCCCAGTCTTGAGACCTCATTTAAATTAATTAACTTCTAAAGGTCCTATCTCCAAATATGGTTACATTTGGGTTAGAGTTTCAGTGTATGCATTTGTGGAGGGAGGCACACAATTCAGTCCATAGCAGTATGGTTATGATACAGAAGCAAATGAGTCACATGAATATTTTCTTATTCCTAACACTTTCACATAAATATCTCTATGCCAAAGGTATTTTAAAAGCTCATGTTCTGAAAAACACACACTTTTTATTAAAGAAAGCAAAAAATTTCCTATATTCCATGGGCAATAAAAACCAGATTCATCAAAATTATACCCTGTTGATGATTGAGCTCAGACCTCACCCTAGTCAGATTTAGGGGCTTGGAATATGATGTTGAACAAGACAAGAAACATTCCTGCTTTCATGGAGTTTACATCTTAGAGTAAAGACTTGTGGTAATATAATATATAAATACATAAATAAGGAAACATCTGATACTGGTAACTGCTATGAAGAGAAGATAGTGCAACAGAGACAGTGCCATAGGGCTAGCGTAGATTGTGGCTTAGGGTGACTATCTGAGGAGGTCACAGTGTGATGAGAGAAGATGAAAAGCACCCCAAACACTTATAATAACCAAAAAGGAATAAAACTTGGAGATTTCTTTCATTTATTATCACATTAAAATGATTATTCACAAATAAAACCTGTATCAGTCATCAAACCATTCTTATGTGTAGAGTGAGCAAACCAATAATTTCTCATAGTTCTCTGTTACTAATGATCCAAGAAACTCTTATTTAAAAGAATTTTAATTAAGCTGTTCTTTCCTAGTCACTACTACTACCTTTTAGCTGAACCAAGGAGAGAGTTTCTCTCTGTAACACACCTGGATTGACATGTTTGTAATCAGTATACCCATGAAGGTGTCCACAGCTATAGAAGTTTGTGGAAAGTTTGAAAGATGGCTTAATTCTCAGATTCATTAAAACAGAGACTATCAATATTCTACAATTTGCTTCCCTCTAAAAAAAAAAATGAAATTGAGTTCTTGACTCAATCTCACATCATTCTCTAGTTGGAAGTCTTTATTAGTGTTTGGCCATTTTTATTTGAACATTTAGCTTAAAATGTCTAGTAGGTGAATTAAATTCCAGGATGGGTTTGTGACAGCAAGTAGGAAATAGAAAACCTTAATAATCGAATCCGGACTTACTTCATACAGTTAAAACAACTGAATCTTTTATTCCCTTTGGTAAGTGCCTGAGGAGAGCAGAAATCTTGAAAAGGCTCTCCAGATGCCCTGGGCTAAGAACAACCAGGTGATTATGAGTTGCATATGTTTCACATTTTCTAATAAAAAGGTGAAAATCATCCTAGTTTGCATTATTCTCATTTAAGGAATTTAAAGCACCAATGAAGGATTAAAATTAAGCCATGACTCCATAAAAAAGACAACGATTGAAAATATGCCCTATGATAATATAGGTATAATTGCACATTATACAGCAAAAAGATAAAGAAAATTCAGTACATACACAGAACAGTCACATGAAGAAATGTACATAATTAAAACGGCCAGGTCGAAAGAGAGGTAAAGGAATCCAGATGACCAACTTATTTGCCTCTCAAAGACGGTAAAAATAAGGATGACTTCATTATACCTCATCCTTTACTGTGTTTATGTTTTCTGTTATTTTCTTGTTCAAGTTCTATGAGTCTTCAGAGTCTTGTATCTTATAAAGCAGGCAATGCAAAGACAGGGTAACATCTTCCTTCAAGTGGCACTTACATTTCAGAAAGACAAAGTTTTTGCATTGCATCTGCTACTGTTTCTAGAACTATACTTTCTAAATTAAATTCTTAGAACCATGCTAAGAGATTATGATTTGAAAACAGCATGGCTGCAATTGCTTATTCTACCATCTTTATTAGTGCAAAAAAAGATGTGCCTTCATGCTATCATTCTCCCCAGCAAATATTTCAGATAAAATTACCTTCTCACACATTTGCTACATAACAGAAGTCTGGAGTGGGAAGTATATTTCAAATAGTGAGTTGGAGTATTGACATCCACGGTTAAAATTAACTCACTGCCATAGAAATCTAGGTGACATTTATTTAAACTCTTCTTAGGTATTATTTTGAGGTGGGCAGAATCACTTTCTATTTCTTACCCAATTGACATCTTGAAACTGCTGTATGTCCAAAACAATCTTCCTTTCTCTGCTTTATTTATAAATTCATAAAACTTGCCATTTCCTACAAAATGAAGGTGTATCTCATTAGCAACTTGCAATCTTGTTTCTCAAAATCTTTTAGATTCCTCTGCCTTGGAACGTCAACAACCTCTTTCCTTTCCTCATCTCTCAGTATGGTTCTACTTGTATTTTTCTAAACATGTGTTTTCATATCAACCTACTTTACTTGTGCTGCCTGCCTGCCTGTAATATTCGTTCTCTCTGCCCACTCATGCAAAGCACTTCTCTATGTGAATGCTCTTCGTCTTCCAGACCCAGATCAAATGTGTCCTCTTCTTTGACACATTGCTGATTCTCCTAATAAAAAGTAGCTGTCCCTATCCTGGACTTTTTACTACAGCACAGTGTGAATTACACTAGCGTTATCTGTGCACCTGTTTTCCTCCTTTGATAAACTACTTACTTGGGACTTCCCTGGTGGTCCAGTGGCTAAGATTTTGCACTCCCAATGCAGGGGTCCTGGGTTCCATCCCTGGTCTGGGAAGTAGGTCCCACATGCTGAAACTAAGAGTTCACATGCCACAACTAAGACCCAGTGCAGCCAAATAAAGAAAGAATATATATATTTTTAAAAAGCTACATATTCATATATGTAACCCCTTTAGGGTCTATAACTACCTGGCATGCAGTAGGCAGCTGAAAATCATTTAATTGAATTGACTTTGAAGAGTTAGTTATTTCTTTTGGCATTTAACTTGATCTCGAAAGCAATAGTTACCACACAGCGGTGACACAATAGCACTGTTCTGAGAAAGTATATCTAGACAACAGCCACTCAAATATTTAGTAAGTAATCACAAATTCGAACAATATTGTGCTGGAGTATCAAGACAGGGCAGTTGAGCTTGGAGCTCTTGAAAATAAGCCCTGAAAACACTCAGGGTGATGACCACAATGAAAAGTCTCCATCTGTAGAGTAAGCAAGACTGCTTTGCTCTGTCATCAACCAACCACCACAGCTACTTGTTATTTAACGAAGCTAAATTTCTTCCCTGATGGCAACAACACTAGGTTACATTTGTGAAAAGAGAATTGATTTTGACTGACTCAGACCCCACCCTCGCCCTCCACGTTTGCTGCCTCAAACATGTAGTTGGATGACTAATTGAATGGCTGTCCTCTCAGTTGGAAGTCTCTAGACCCTTCACCTACCCACTCCAGTGGAGAATCCCAGGGACGCTGGAGCCTGGTGGGCTGCCGTCTGTGGGGTCGCACAGAGTCGGACACGACTGAAGTGACTTAGCAGCAGCAGCGGCAGACCCTTCACCTAAGCTACTTCATTAGTCAATTACCATATTGGGAAGACAATCTAGCTCTTGCTCTGAATTGATGGAGCTGTAGCTATGATGGTGCAGCATAGTCTAGTAAAATAACAATGGTTGGGAAGGTAGGAACATGAATGTAGTCCTGGGTCAGCCCCAGATTAATTTGGGACCTCTGAGAGCCTGTTGTAATGAACTTTGTCTTCAGACACACTTCTTGGATTCTACTTCAGCTGCTGACCAACTCTCCTTCTGGTGATTTGTTTCTTTGAGCCTAATTGTCTTTGGGAAATCAATCAAGGTTTCATTGAGATGCTACCCAGGGAAAAGTTTGACATAGTACTCAGGATGAAAGCACTAAGCGCCCATCTAAATAAACATTCCATAGGGGACTTCCTTGATGGTCCAGTGGTTAAGAATCTACCTTTCAACGTGGGGGATGTGAGTTTGATCTCTAGTCAGGGAACTAAGATCTTACATACCACAGGACAACTAAGCCCATGAGCTGCAACTACTGAGCCCATACACTCTGGAGCACTCGGGCCGCAACAAGAGAAGCCTGCATACCACGACTAGAGAAGACCCTGACCACTGCCAGGAGAGAAAGCCCATGAGCTGCAACCAAGACCCAGCACAGCCAAAATAAAAATAAATAAATAAACAAATGTAAAATACATGTTTATTTCCACTCTTACCTAACCCTATATTTTTGTTTCCTAGTCCATTCTGTGAGAATCAAATCCTGCCTCTCTCCATGTGGACAGGGTTGAGCAAGTGGGGCTTACACTGGATAGCTGCACCTTCTTTAGAAGGCTTCCTTAAACGCAATCAGGTGAACGATTCAAGGTATTGAGGAAAAGAGGATCAAGTACTAACCATTTAGGCAGAAGAAGCAAATTACTGGAACATAAAGTGCTCCTGGAGTGGTTCTCATCTCCTACTACAGATGACAGTAGGAGGTGTATGATGGAAGGAAGATTAGGAACTGTTCACACAAACAGTGAAGGATTTCTATGACCAGTTTCCTTACTTACCCACATCTCAAGAACACACATTCATTAAGACTGTATTATGCTCAGTGAGCTAAGATAGTTCATATAATGCTATAAGACAACAGAATTTTTCTCTCACCAAGGAAATCTGCTGAAAGGGTCATTGATCACCTCCGTCCAAAAATGGGAATAACTGTGTAACAAATTTTGCCTCCAATGGCTGTTATCATAATTACTATACATTTTGCAAAAACATTAAAAAGCGGTTACAAATAAACTCTCCAGATTTATATTTTAAAGGCCTCAATTCAGTGTGAGGCTTCCTAGTACTTTCAAATTTCCACATGTGGCAGACATTTGATAAATAACCCCATCACAGATAAAAAGCAATTACTGCAGTAAATTCATTACTGAAAGTGCATCTGCAATTCTACTTTGCCAATTAATATCTATATTAAGCTTCCTTGATTAGAAATCAGTTAACTTTAAATGGCAAGGTAGCTTTGATTCACAAAATCTTTTTCAAGGCTTGCTGCATTTAAGGTTATTGATGGATTTCATTTTTGGAAAGACAGGATACAAACAGAAGCCTTGTAAAAGTCTTTAGTTCTAGCAAAGACATTGAGTATTCATTCAATTCTCTACTTTTTTTTCCCACAAGATGTGCAATTTAGCTAACATATGCTGATTGTTCTCAGTAATTGAATACTGTGGAAGAATATCACTCCTTATCCAGTGTATCAAATCTCTTAATCACTAACTTGAGCTAGTTTCTACATTTAAATACTTCGTGAAAAATAAATCTTTGGATGGGGAATTTATACTAACAACCACTGGTTCCATCATCAACTGATGGCTTAATCACCAATAGAATAGCCATTTAAATTAGCCTCCTGTGGATGATTAGACAATGTAGCCAATGAACCAGTGTGAGGCACCTGTGTAAAATGGGCAGTAAAAGTCAGTAAAAACTCACTCCCAATTAATAAATGAATCAACAAACCAATGACAATCTCATCAGAATATTGGATGACTGATTTCTCTTTATTGTCAGTAGTTGGCTTCCCTTTGGGGCAGCTAGTTCTGTTTCTCACTGTGATAAGTAATTGGGTATGGGAGGACAGAGGTTCTCACATAGCACAGTAGTTAAGAACCTGCCTGTCAATGCAGGAAATGCAAGAGATGCAAGTTTGATCCCTGGGTTGGGAAGATTCCAGGGAGAAGGAAATGGTAACCCACTCCAGTATACCTGCTTGGAAAATTCCTTGGACAGAGAGTCTACTGGGCTATACTATAGCCCTTGGGGTAGCAAAGAGTTGGACATGACTGGGCACGCAAGGGAGGACAATTAGAATAGTTAATTTCCCCATATCCACATATTCCTTGCAAAAAAAAAAAATTCTGTTGAAGGAGCGATGAGTTCTCTACTGTTTTTCAAACTAAAATCTGTCACCCATCAGCAAGTTCTGAAATCCACCTAAGGTACTGTGGTCTGAAAGTGTCACCCCAGATTCACTGCTTAAAGCTCAGCTCCCAAAGATGATAGAAGGAGATGGGTGGAGCCCTCATAAATGAGATTGGTGCCTTTCAAAGGAAGCTCCAGGGAGCTCACTTACTCTTTCCACCATATGAAGACACAGCTAAACAACACTGCCTATGAACTAGGAAGATGGATGTTACCTGACCCTGGTGATGCCTTGATCTTGAACTTTCCAGCTTCCAAATTTGCAAGAAATAAATTTGTTTCTATAATCTACTTAGTCTGTGGTATTCTGTTACAGCAGCTCAAATGGAATAGGACAATAGGTTGGGACAAGCATGTACCATGAATTCCTATGAGATACATTAAAAAAGATACTTGAAAGTCACTGAGTTATTTACATGTTGCATTAACTATTAGCATTAAATACTTTGTAGCCAGGTAAATTTACAACATGCCAGATTGCTGAGATAATTCAGAGTCAATAGATCATCTATCCTCTACTATTTTAAAATAATCCACTTGTAATAGCTTCTAAAATGACCATTTACATTCTGAGGCAGTCTGAGGTTAGTGATACAACCAGCCCTTTCCACTGGTACTAGCATCCAGCATGTTTTTCACTATAAAATGGATGATGCTGTTTTCCATTTGCAAAAAACAAAACAAAGCAAAACAAAACAGAACACAAGAGCAAGTAATGGAGGATCCAAGTTTTGTGGGACCCAAATTTATAATTTTGGGGGCCCTCTACAAGGAACAGAATATCAAGTAGTATTAATAATATACAATTAGGTATGAAAGGAAATGTTTGTATAGAATAGGAAAAGAAATTATAATGAATTCCTAGAGCATTTGAGTTTTAAGTTTTTCTGGAGAGTTTACCAGATAGATATGAAAGTGAAAGTCCCTCAGTCGTGTCCGACTCCACAACCCCATGGAATTCTCCAGGCCAGAATGCTGGAATGGGTAGCCGTTCCCTTCTCCAGGGTATCCTCCCAGCCGAGGGACTGACCCCAGGTCTCCCACATTGCAGGCGGATTCTTTGCCAGCGGGCTCTGAGCCACAGGGGAAGCCCCTGGATAGACACGCTTACAGGTAAATGCTTCCTGGCTCTAAGCAGGCTTTCACTCTTCCTGGACCACTTTACAATTCCCAGCAATGCCCAACACTTACAGGGATGCTGAAGCTCCAAGCTTGGTGTACATATGGCATAGAAACTAAAGAATGAATTTAAGGGAGCATACCTGTTACTCAAAGATCAGAAACTCATCCGTGGGACTGAAACATCACTTAACGCTTACAGTAGGGTTTTGGATGTTGATATACTGGGATGGCGCTTAGCTCTTCCATTTACTCACCTGTGACTGTGAGCAATTTATGTAATCTCACCACACCTCAATTTTCCCATTTGCAAAACAGAGACATCTTAACAGGCTATACATGGGACTATACATGTAACGCTTTTAGAACAGTGCTAGGCACACAGTACATGCTGAGAGAATGTTTACCATTATTTTATGAAAACCCATAGTCAGACTCAGAGAAGATGACTCGGATTCTAAGCCTCACTCCTAAACTTTCTCTTTTTTCCTATACGATAATGTCTGTACATACTCAGTCGCTTCAATCATGTCTGACTCTTTGTGACGCTATGGACTGTAGCCCTTCTGACTCCTTTCTTCACGGGATTCTCCAGGCAAGAACACTGGAGTGGGTTGCCATGCCCTCCTCCAGGAGATCTTCCCCATCCAGGGATTGAACCCACCTCTCCTGTGTCCCCGGTATTGCAGGCGATTATTTACCCACTGAGCCACCTGGAAGCCCAAGATAATGTCTACTCCCTAGGAAAAATTTATATTCTGAATGTGTGCATGAAACATTTAGAGCTCCTCAAAAGAAAGAGATCAATCTATCTATTTATCTATTATAGGATGTAGTGGCTAAGTACAGGTAAAATTATAGCAATATTGACAACCACTAACTAGAGTATATTAATAAGATGAACATCTCATATACTGTAACTAAACAATCAGTTGCATAATTTCCATATAAAAACTGCATTTATTGAGAGGAAAGTAGAATGGCAGAGGAAAGCTGAATAGAGAATAGCCTCTACTAAGTAGTCCTTAAAATAAGTTTTTAAAAACTTCAGTTTACATGCAAGCAAATAAATAGTAGCATTGCTTATAATTACCATTCTGATTACCTGTAAATCAATTAACACCGAGTGGTTTTTAAGTACCTGATCAAGTTTCCTAAATGGGATAAATGCCTTTCCTTTGAAATATACTTTTAATGATAACTTTGCTTATAAAATATTTTAGCACAGATAAAGCAAAGGTAAATCTCTCTCTTAAGTCATTTCAAGACCATAAGATATTGCAAATATAATAGAAGAATTAATAATATTTGCTGCATTTAAAGAAAGATAAAATATACAAACATTTAACATAAGCCCAACCACTGCACTGGCACCTTTGTTCAATCTCCGCTTGGAGACAGGGTTATGTAGTATCTTCAAATATGTTTACATTTTGGTATCAACCTAGCATTTCTAGCAGTCTGTGGGAATGAGAGATAATGGTGGGAAGGGGAGAGAGACAGGGAGAGAGATATTTTCTATTCCAGCTGGTAAGAAAAAAGTTTACTTCCATTTATTCTAGTTCTTTAATCTTGTGTTTTTCTTCCATCATTAATAAACAACAACTTTCTAATCCCTTTTTTGAACTAAAAAAGCATCTAAATTAAAATGCTGTAGAAGTATTATCTTTCACATTTCACCTACAGGGAAAATACATATATATACATAAAAATTGAAAACCACCTTTTTCTTGACTACCAGAAACTCTGAAATCAAGTTAATTCTTTGAAGTATTTCTCTAACATATCTTGTCCTAAACTAACAACAATTAAATTTTCTACAAGGCAAATATAATCAACTAAATTCAAATATACTCCACTAGAGACTCGGGCTTCCTTGGTGGCTCAGGTGGTGAAGAATTTGCCCCTAATACAGGAGACCTGGGTTTGAGGGTCAGGAAGATCCCCTGAAGAAGGGAATGGCCTCTCACTCCAGTATTCTTGCCTGGAATATTCCATGGACAGAGAAGCCTTGTGGGCTACAGTCTTTGGGGTTGCAAACAGTCAGACACAACTGAGCAAATAACACTTTCACTTCTTTTTTTTTTCAGAGGCTCTTACCTATACAAAGAAACATAGAGAACGTGGGACCTTATCTTTGCAAACCATAATAAATTCCTCTTGGAAAAAAATAAAAATAAAAAAATAAATTTCTCTTGGGTCTAGAAAGCCTCATAGGATGACAAAAACCACTGCAATGTTGTAGAGTAACTGGCCTCCAACTAGTAGAAATAAATGGAAAAAAAAAAAAGAAAGCCTCATAGGCACCATCTGCACTGATGAAGGCCAAACTCAATAGGAAGAGATTCTAGAAGACTCTCCTGCCACAATTCTGTTCCCCTAACTGGATCTCATTCTAAAATTTCCATTTGCAAGGGAGAAAGTCTATGTTCTAATTGCAAATTTCTGCAGTTGCAAATGATGCTTGAAATTAGTATTCTTATCAGACAGTGTCTGAGCTAAGAGGTATTCTTATCATAAGAGATGAGAAGCAGAGACCCAGCAAACACTGGACACATTCCCACTTTGTGGCAGAGTGGAATCTACAGCTGGGACTACTGACTTTGGATCTAAAGTACTTCACATCACTTGACCTGACTTTCCACATGTTAGCCTCAAGTTTATTCATGTGAAAAGGCCTTCCAATGAATTTTTTTTTCCTGATTAACTGAACACAGTGCTTATATTTAGAGCGTTAAGGTTAAAAGTTGTTGGCATGAGCGCTCAGTTGTGTCCCACTTTTGCGATCCCATGGACTGTAGCCTGCCAGGCTGCTCTGTCCATGGAATTTTCCAGGCAAGAATACAGGAATGGGTTGCCATGCCCTCCTCCAGGGGATCTTCCCAACCCAGGGATCAAACTTGAGTCTCCTGCATCTCCTGCATTGCAGGTGGACTGGTTTTGTTTGTTTGTTTTTTATTTAAACCACTGAGCCATTAGGAGCCCTTAAAAGTAAAAGAAGAGAAGTCAAAGTACTCTTTCTATCTTAGCATTTTGGTGAAATATATGATCTGTTGGTATGAAACAGTTCAATGGCAAAATTCCCTTTTGCTGCCACTGGATAGGGGAGACTAACTTGGGAGTCACACAGAAAATAAACAGCATATTTAGAGTGGTACTGAGGCTAGAATTTACATTCTTCTCAGCCAACTGCACAGGAATCTAGGTAACCTGTCAACATCTAAACTGTAAGTTTCCCATACGTAGGACCTATGCCTCATCTAATCCGATGCCTTGAGCCTCATAAAATTGATACAGCAGATGGAGATTTGTGTGAACTCGTGGCAAGAGGAATAGTTGAAAGAGATGGTATCTATCTAAAAATTTATTTTTATTATTATTTTTCATGGTAGAAGTCGACCATTTACCTATGTCTAGCCACATCTCTGTGAAGGCAGAAAATCACTATTCTGGAGACCTTTTAGTTTTATAAAAATTATGTGGTAATATAGTCAAATAAATATGAAGCAGTAGATAACTATTACTCTGAGAGGAAAGGTAAGGAATATTCTGTGACCCAAAGGGCACTTAAGAAGGAAAGAGTTAAGCGCATTTGTTTAGGACCCCAGGAAACTCGTGGGAGGGATATTTATCTGGTCTATTCTTTTTCATGGATCAAATTCTAGTATGAATTGAAATATTCCCAGATACATTCAAATTTTAAAAAACGGTCACAAGAATATAATTTGAGAGACAAGAAAGCAATGAGCAGCAGAGTGAAAGTATTTAGGAAGATCCCTCCTTCCTCCACATTAAGACAGAACACATTTTAGAACTAAAATGAATCCAGTGTTCATGATTATTCAATTTACCTTTATCATTACTCTTGATATTTTAGGAAGTTTAAAAGATGATTTGAGCCAGATGTGGATGAGGGGGTCATAACCAGCATTAAAAGCAACTGAAGAAGCTCACAGTGTGAAAAGATATTCTTATTGTGACTTGAAGAAAATCTAGGGAAATTTCACTTAACTAGATTTAAATTGGGACAATTTACCAAGCCTATATATTAAATGGTATATTTGCCCAATTTCTTTTATGACTGAATTCTGCATAATGCACAAAAAACATGGGGTTCAAATAAAATTAATAATAAACTCAAATAGTCTTGAGATTTGATAAAATTATCTTGTGTTCAACTCTGCGGCCCCATGAACTATAGCCTGCCAGGCTCCTCTATCCACGGAATTCTCCAGGTAGGAATATTGGAGTGGGTCTTGTGTTTGATTCTCCAGGGGATCTTCCCAACCCAGGGATCAAACATGGGTCTCCTGCATTGCAGGCAGATTCTTTACCCTCTGAGCCACCAGAGGGGTGGGAAAATTATGATGGGTGTTTTTATTTTCAGATTAATCCAGTGCCCTCAAATGATATGATTTAAAAAGGATTTATTTTTATTGTTGCTTATATTGAAACAGTATTTATAAAACAACTTAATTGTTGCTTGTATTGAAACAGTATTTATAAAAAGAGATATAATTTTCCTCAATTTGTCATTGACTCCTCTTTTCTAAAGCTAACTGGATCTTCTTTAGATTCTTCCTTCTACCTTCCTAAGAGAAAGAAGTCTTGGTTTATTCATTTCAGTCACATTTATTCCTTTCTTACCCCTCATCTTAGCGCATTAGTTTTTGAGTTTTTCATCAAGTGACTTCAGAGGTGCCTGACTCTTTATGACCCCATAGACTGCAGCCCACCAGGCTTCCCTGTCCATCACCAACTCCCAGAGCTTACTCAAACTCATGTCCATCGAGTCAGTGATTCCATCCACCCATCTCATCCTCTGTTGTCCCCTTCTCCTCCTGCCTTCAATCTTTCCCAGCATCAGGGTCTTTTCCTGTGAATCAGTTCTTCGCATCAGGTGGTTAAACTATTAGAGTTTCAGCTTCAACATCAGTCCCTCCAATGAACACCCAGGACTGATCTCCTTTAGGATGGACTGGTTGGATCTCCTTGCAGTCCAAGGGACTCTCAAGAGTCTTCTCCTACGCCACAGTTCAAAAGCATCAATTATTCGGCGATCAGCTTTCTTTATAGTCCAGCTCTCACATCCATACATGGCTACAGGAAGAACCATAGCTTTGACTAGATGAACCTTTGTCAGCAAACTAATGTCTTTGCTTTTAAATATGCTGTCTATGAACACGGTATATTTCTCCATCTGTCTGTGTCCTCTTTGATTTCTTTCATCAGTGTTTTATAGTTTTCTATGTATAGGTCTTTTGTTTCTTTAGGTAGATATACTCCTAAGTATTTTATTCTTTTTGTTGCAATGGTGAATGGTATCGTTTCCTTAATTTCTCTTTCTGTTTTCTCATTGTTAGTGTATAGGAATGCAAGAGATTTCTGTGTGTTAATTTTATATCCTGCAACTTTACTGTATTCGTTGATTAGCTCTAGTAATTTCCTGGTAGAGTCTTTAGGGTTTTCTATGTAGAGGATCATGTCATCTGCAAACAGAGAGAGTTTCACTTCTTCTTTTCCTATCTGGATTCCTTTTACTTCTTTTTCTGCCCTGATTGCTGTGGCCAACACTTCCAAAACTATGTTGAATAGTAGTGGTGAGAGTGGGCACCCTTGTCTTGTTCCTGATTTCAGGGGAAATGCTTTCAATTTTTCAACATTGAGGGTGATGCTTGCTGTGGGTTTGTCATATATAGCTTTTATTATGTTGAGGTATGTTCCTTCTGTTCCTGCTTTCTGGAGCGTTTTAATCATAAATGGATGTTGAATTTTGTCAAAGGCTTTTTCTGCATCTATTGAGATAATCATATGGTTTTTATCTTTCAATTTGTTAATGTGGTGTATTACATTGATTGATTTGCAGATATTAAAGAATCCTTGCATTCCTGGGATAAAGCCCACTTGGTCATGGTGTATGATTTTTTTAATATGTTGTTGGATTCTGTTTGCTAGAATTTTGTTAAGGATTTTTGCATCTATGTTCATCAGTGATATTGGCCTGTAGTTCTCTTTTTTTGTGGCATCTTTGTCTGGTTTTGGAATTAGGGTGATGGTGGCCTCATAGAATGAGTTTGGAAGTCTACCTTCTTCTGCAATTTTATGGAAGAGTTTGAGTAAGATAGGTGTTAGCTCTTCTCTAAATTTTTGGTAGAATTCAGCTGTGAAGCCATCTGGTCCTGGGCTTTTGTTTGCTGGAAGATTTCTTTGAATTAGCCATGGATTTACATGTATTCCCCATCCTGGTCCCCCCTCCCACCTCCCTCTCCGCCCGATCCCTCTGGGTCTTCCCAGTGCACCAGCCCCAAGCACTTGTCTCATTCATCCAACCTGGGCTGGTGATCTGTTTCACCCTAGATATACATGTTTCGATGCTGTTCTCTTGAAACATCCCACCCTCGCCTTCTCCCACAGAGTCCACAAGTCTGTTCTATACATCTGAGTCTCTTTTTCTTTTTTTGCATATAGGGTTATCGTTACCATCTTTCTAAATTCCATATATATGTGTTAGTATACTGTAATGGTCTTTATCTTTCCGGCTTACTTCGCTCTGTATAATGGGCTCCAGTTTCATCCATCTCATTAGAACTGATTCAAATGAATTCTTTTTAATGGCTGAGTAATATTTCACGGTGTATATGTACCACAGCTTCCTCATCCATTCGTCTGCTGATGGGCATCTAGGTTGCTTCCATGTCCTGGCTATTATAAACAGTGCTGCGATGAACATTGGGGTGCACGTGTCTCTTTCGGATCTGGTTTCCTCAGTGTGTATGCCTAGAAGTGGTATTGCTGGGTCATATGGCAGTTCTATTTCCAGCTTTTTAAGGAATCTCCACACTGTTTTCCATAGTGGTTCATTTCAATGTATGACAAAAACCACTGCAATGTTGTAAAGTAATTAGCCTCCAACTAATAAAAATAAACAGAAAAAAAAAATATGCTGTCTAGGTTGGTCATAGCTTTTCTCCCAAGGAGCAAGCACCTTTTAATTTCATGGCTGCAGTCACCATCTGCAGTGATTTTGGAGCCCCAAAAATAAAGTCTTTCACTGTTTCCATTGTTTCCCCATTTATTTGCCATGAAGTGATGGGACCAGATGCCATGATCTTAGTTTTCTGAATGTTGAGTTTTAAGCCAACTTTTTCACTCTCCTCTTTCACTTTCGTCAAGAGGCTCTTTAGTTCTTCTTCTCTATCTGAGGTTATTGATATTTTTCCCAGCGATCTTGATTTCAGCTTATGCTTCATCCAGTCTGGCATTTTGCATGAAGTACTCATCAAGTTAAATATCATTTAAATTAAGAGAGGTATCAACTTCCTTTTCTCAAGTTATAATAAATTGCTTTCAGTTTAGGAATAGAGGAAGGTATTAATATTACTCTATGACTGTTTTTGTTCTTCTCTTAGAATATGAAGTATTTGAGATTCATGACTATTGAAAGATTTGAATTAAATATAGCATCTTAATATAATAACATTTAAATGCTACTTAGATTTTAATTACCTATAGATAATGATTATGGTAAGAAAAACTTTTAGAAATATAAGACCTGAAAATTTCTTTTAAAGGGGTTTTTTGTTCCTTCTTAAATTTTTGATTGTGAGCAAATACTTTTTCCACTTTATATATAATTATATAAGCAATTATTAAATCACATAAAATGCAAAACAAATTACAAAGGGATGAATATTCTACAAAATAAGTAGTAGTAGTGTTAGTCGCTCAGTCGTGTCCAACTTTTTGCGACTCTGTGGACTATAGCATACTAGGCTCCGCTCTCCATGGGATTCTCCAGGTAAGAATACTAGAGTGGGTTGCCATTCCCTTCTCAGGGAATCTTCCTGACCCAGGGATCGAACCTAGGTCTCTCACAATGCAGGAAGCTTCTTTACCATCTTAGCTACCAGGGAAGCCCATTCAAAATAAAACTAATTGTAAATAGTTGTGGTTGTCAGGGGAAAAAAAAAAAAAACAACAAGGAGAAATTCTATCCTAAACAGAAATGGAATCAACAATTTTTATGACTTTGTTTATGAAATATGAATGGAAGATCATTTTTTTATAGGGACAAGAAACAAGACAATCACCTACCTAGCTCAACAAAATCAGTGCATGATCAAGTTACCTAGCAACTGAAATTAATATGTATTTAATAACATTCTGCTTCCTGCACTTGGAAATTGTGCCAATATCGCACACTTAATAAATATTGATGATTTGCTGAAAGAAAACTCAACAAGTACTTAAGTTTCATTTCATTATGTTTACTAATCTTGTGTGAACTTGGCTTTCCTTATTATCAGGGTTTGTGATAATGCAGTATCAGAATCAAATCTGGATCTGCCTACCCCAATCTCATTTAAACTCATAATCTCTCCTTACATCTGTGGGGTGTCTAGATGATCATATAGACACTCATTTTAATACAGCAGTTCAATTAAAATATTTATTAGCAAGGACCCCATGGGAGAAGCCACATTGTGGAAAGACGTGGCTGAGAGGGGTAAAGAAATTAAGCCAAACTCATTAGCCCTAAAAACTAACACAATATTCTGCAAAACCATCAGAAATCAGCATGAACAGAGACTTAGTTGACAATGCCACATGTTGGGTCTATTTTCAAAATTCTCAGTGCATTTGTATCAGGAGTTTTGCTATACAAATGTACATGGTAATGATACGACATGTCAAAATATTTTCAAATGCCTAAAATAATAGTGTTGTTACTAAACTCAATAACAAAAGCTTAGGAATTTATTTTATTTTGGAGCATAAAATCAAATGCCCACAAAAGAATAAAAAAATAACATAAAGCAATAATAATGCCCTATACCATATAAGGATTTGGTCAGAGGCAGTATAGTTTAGTAGTCTGAATTAAAATCCCAACTTCATCAGTCATTAATTGTCTGATCTTAGGATAGTTTATAGGCCTCAATTATTCCTATCAATAAAACAGTTTTAATAGTGATAATTTACCCATAGGCTTGTTTTAAGAATTAAATGAGGTACTGGCATATCAGGTTTTATAGTGTTTCACTTTAGTGTGCTTCACAAATATTGTGCATTTTATTTATTTATTTACCATGCAAAGGTTTATGGCAACCTACTACAAGCAAGTTTTTGGGGCCATTTTCCCAATTGCATTTGCTCACTTTTTATCTCTGATACATTTTGGTAAGTCTTCCAAATACCTCAACTTTTTTATTATTATATTTTTTATGGTGGTCTGTGAACCTTTGATGTTATTATTGCAATGGTTTTGGGGTCCTGAGAACCATGCTCATATAAGATGGCAAACAACTGATAAACATGTGGGTTCTGACTGCTCTACCAATTGGCCATTCCCCATCTTGCTCCCTCTTTTGGGCCTCTTTATTCCCTGAGAAACAAAACATATTAAATTAGCCAATCAATAACTCTCAAAAGGTCTCTAATTGCTGAAGTAAAAAGATAATCAGGTCTCTCACCTTAAATCAAAAGCTAAAATGGGTTAATGAGGAAGGCATGTGAAAAGCCAAGACAGACCAAAAGCTAAGCCTCTTGCACCAGACAGTTAGCCAAGTCATGAATACAAAGGAAAAGTTCTTGAGTGAAGTTAAAAGCATTACTCCAGTGAACACATAAACAATACGGAAGCAAAACAGTTTTATTGCTGTCATGGAGAACATTTTAGTGGTCTGGATAAGATCAGACCAGCCACAACATTTCCTTAAATTGAAAGCCTAATCCAAAGAAGGGACCTAACTCTCTTCAGTTCTAAGAAGGATGTGAGAGGCAGGGAAGCTGCAGAAGAAAAGTTTGAAGTTAGCAGGGGTTGGCTCGTGGGGTTTAAGGAACAAAGCCATCTCTATAGCAGAAGTACAATGTGTAGCAGCAAGTGCTGATGTAGAAGCTGCAGCAAGTTATCTAGAAGATCCAGCTAAGATAATGAATGAAGGTGACTACACGAAACTATAGTTTGAACATAGATAAAACACCCTTCTATAGAAAGAAGATGTCATCTAGGACTTGCATAGCTAGAGAAAAGTCAATGCCTGGTTTCAAAGCTTCAAACAGTAGGCCGACTCTCTTGTTAGGGGTTAACACAGCTGATGACTTAAAGTTGAAGCCAATACTCATTTACCATCCTGGAAATCCCAAGGCCCTTCAGAATTGTGTTATATCTACTTTGCCTGTGCTGTTTTCATGCTTGCAAACACAATATTCATTCTGCAGCCCAAGGAGTAATCTTGACTTTCAAGTATTATTATTTAGGAAGTAACGAGCAAGCACACATACACTGTTGTTCAGTTGCCCAGTTGTGTCCGATTCTTTATGACCCCATGGACTGCAGCACGCCAGGCCTCCCTGTCCCCCACCATATCCCGATCTCTGAAAAGACTGAAGGCAAGAGAAGAGGGCAATAGAGTATGACATGGTTGGATACAATGGACATGAACTTAGGCAAGCTCCAAGAGATGGTGGGGGCATACATGCACAAGGGGGCATTAAACAAAACACCATTTCCTTATGCTTGGCATTCCTTGAATGTTGAGGTTCAATAGAAGGCAAAAGAACTAAGCTGAAATCTGTGGAAAGAGTGAAATATCCTATAGTTTCATGGGACTGAGAAAACCAAGACTCATAAGGAAGAAGAAACAATTTTAAAAATTCAAACAGAGACAAAATCCCTAGAATTTGTTGAATTGATACTACATTTAATAATCTATAGACACTTTTTTTCTAAGGATACTTATGAAATATGGAAGAAGGTTCATGACATTGTACAGGAGACAGTGATCAAGATCATCCCCAAGAAAAAGAAATGCAAAAAAATAAAAATGGCTGTCTGAGGAGGGCTTACAAATAACTGTGAAAAGAATAGAAGCAAAAAGCAAAGGAGAAAAGGAAAGATACACCCATTCGAATGGCAGAAAGTGAAGAAGAACTAGAGCTTTTTGATGAAAGTGAAAAAGGAGAGTGAAAAGTTTGGCTTAAAGCTCAACATTCAGAAAACTAAACTCATGGCATCCGGTCCCATCACTTCATGGCAAATAGATGGGGAAACAGTGGAAACAGTGGCAGACTTTATTTTTGGGGCTCCAAAGTCACTGCAGATGGTGACTGCAGCCATGAAATTAAAAGACGCTTACTGCTTGGAAGGAAAGTTATGACCAACCTAGACAGCATATTAAAAAGCAGAGACATTACTTTGCCAACAAAGGTTCAGTTAGGGAAGGCTATGGTTTCTCCAGTAGTCATGTATGGATGTGAGAGTTGGACTATAAAGAAAGCTGAGAGCCAAAGAACTGATGCTTTTGAACTGTGGTGTTGGAGAAGACTCTTGAGAGTCCCTTGGACTGCAAGGAGATCCAACCAGTCCATCCTAAAGGAGATCAGTCCTGAGTGTTCATTAGAAGGACTGATGTTGAAGTTGAAATCCCAATACTTTGGCCACGTGATGCGAAGAGCTGACTCATTTGAAAAGACCGTGATGCTGGGGAAGATTGAAGGCAGAAGGAGAAGGGGATGACAGAGGATGAGATGGTTAGATGGCATCACCAACTCAATGGACATGGGTTTGAGTAAACTCCGGGAGTTGGTGATGGACAGGGAGGCCTGGCATGCTGTGGTCCACAGGGTTGCAAAGAGTCTGATATGACTGAGTGACTGAACTGAACTGAACTGAACTGAAGGGCACTTATCAGTGTTGAACATAACTGGACTCAGAATGAGACTTGGATCTGGCAGGGGCTGCTGATGAGATACATTGAAAACAATGGATACACTTTGGCATTTGTACAGTGCTAGAATGATAAAATTGGAGACCTGAGGGCATTAACCACAAGATGAGGTTCCCTGTCAAGTGAGACCAAATAGCTATAAAGTTAATCCTTTGATGGGTGGATAAAATTCCAGAGGTTTTTCAGAGCTGAAAAGACAAAGATTTACCAGGCTCTCACTTGAACTCCCTGGTGGTCATGCCCTAGGAATCAGGATGACCCACACACAGATTAAATCTAATAAAAATTGCAACCTAGTCTCAACACGACCTAATCCATGATTGTGTTGAAAGGATAAATCCTTCAATCTTATCCTACATTTTGTCTTCTTAACAGAGGAAATATTTAATGCTCTCGAGTATAAGAGAATATCAGCCTGACAGTATATGGATTTTATATATACAATGCCTGGCAGATAATAAAATGATAGACAATATGAGCAGACTGGTAAAAAAGTCCACATTTTGAAGCAGTTGAGACATACTTAAAAATAACTACTATGAATATGTCCAAGAAAATAGATGAAAATAATAAAACTGAATAAAAGTATTAGAAGCAAAATAATCAAGATTTGAATCTATATGAAAGAATCAAATGGTTATTCTATAACTGAAAATACATTATCTGGATCAAGAACACAAAGATTTAGTAGACTAAACACAAATGAAGTCAGAATCAATGAGCTGAAGATAAGTCAATAGAAAATAATGAAGTTAAAATATAGAGAGAAGTAAAGACAGGCTTAAAAAAAGAAAAGAGCATAGAAAATGTAGAATATACTCAAAACTTCTAAGGTGTGAAAGTGGAGTTCTGGAAAGACAAGATAGAGAAAATGGGGCAAAAGCATTATACAAAGAAAGCAGGAAATTTTTCCAAATCAGTGGAAAAGATTTATTTACAGATGCAAGAAATTTAACCAAGCAGGATAAATACCCCAAAATAGACTGTAACTGCTAACCACCTAAAATAATCAATAATCAAAGGATAGTTACAGAGAGAGAGAAGATGTTAATATAATCAGATGGAAAGCTGATATTTCAACAGAAATAACATATACCAAATGGTAATGGAAAGAAAAGTTTAAAGAAAATAGTTGCCAATTTAAAATTCCATATCATACAAAAATCTTTCAACAATGAAGGTGAAATAAAGATGTTAACAAAACTAAAGCAATGGGTTTGCAAAAGTCCTGTAATAAAATACCCTAAAAGAGTTCTTCAAGCCAAAGAAAAGTGATCCCAAATGTAAACATGGAAATGCAGGAGGAAATAAAGAACACTGGAAAATATAAACATGTGGGTAAATATTTTTTAGAATGTACTGTAAAAGATGTTAATAGTAATGTCCTTTGGAATTTAAAATACAGAGAAAATTAAAATTCATGATAACAATAGCGCAAAAGGTCAGAGAAGAGTTAATGGAGGGTATATGTTCTACATTATTTTAAAAATATTAAAAGTAATAATATGTATTACATTTCATAAGTCAATCATACATTTTATAATCTCTAAGATATCCATTCAAAGAAGAATAAAGAATGTATAATTGACAATGTAATTCAAGAAAAATACGAAACAATACAATGAATAACTTCGTGTGAAAGAAAAGGAAATATTTAGGGGTGGAAAGGAAAAAGAAACAAAGCTAAAATGGTAAAACTGCATGGATAATAGCTCCCGAGGAATGGCTGAATGGCATAAATTCTAATGGCTAGGCTCTGCAGTTTTTAACATCTACACAGATTGAGGAACATGATTTAGGACTCAGGTGAGGCTGAAGGTTGGAACAGAGATTTCTGCATAAATCTTAGACTCTTTATGTGCTAGGCTCTCATGAGAAGAAGGAATATAAATACCCTATTCTCCAGCTCAGGAAAGTAACACCAAATCTTGCTTTTGCTTCAACTTCAAGACAAGACAAGGTGGCTTTCTTTACAAAACCCAGCTCTAAGCCTAAACTATGTGTGGAAGTTAGCAATTTGATTTTACATGGACAAAATGTAAAATCTTGGCTTGGACTAGTGAAACGTGAAATTTATCTAAGAAAAGAAATTCTAGCCATTTTTCAACAATTCTGTAGACATAGATCTCTTTAAAAAGAGGCCAAAATGTCAAAAATAAAAATATGAAAAGAAATAATCCACCATGAAGTAAATTAAATATTCACAGTAAACTAGAGGATTTGTCTCCAAGAACTTGAGATAATATTAATTAAGCCACAAAGTAATTATGCTTGAAGGATTGAAGACATAGAAATAGGAAGCATAGTGAAAGAAAAAAATGAAACCTAACACAAAAACAGAAGTTTCTTTAAAAGGAACAGATAGAACTTATTTGTGTGGAAAAATAATCAAGAGAATTAAATATCCATGTGTATTATCACCTAAAACAAAAATCCTATTTAAGATATTTTAAAATAAAGACTGATAGCTGGTGACTCCAAGACCCTTGATAAAAGAGCTAAGTGATTTATATAGGGGGAAAAAAAAGTTGGCCTAAAGGAATAAACAGGATATAAAAAGCAATGGAGAGAGAGATAATTGGAAAATACCTATGTAAATTTATATTATTTCTGGCTTTTATATTTAAATAAACAAATCAACAATATGAATGACTAAATTTACACTTTTATTTAACCTTAGTTGAAAGTTCTCAGCTTCATTATCTATATTATCATCATAGAAAAATATTTCCAAGAATTCTTCAGGTTAACTTACACTTTAAAGTGTTCTTCAAGTTCTTTAAAACTCATTTTAGGATTTTGAAAAAAAAATTTTTTTTCCTTACCTCCTCCAGGAAAAAATATTTTAAGAGGTTTATCACTTTTCTCCCATATGAAGACAAGGTGAATTTTATTTTAATTTTTGGCTTAGGTATATAATTTTAAACTTGCTATAGTTGAGAAATTATATTTCCAAAAGAAAAAGTTAAGATATAGATAGATACAGACATAGACATATGTACACAGATGCATATACACACATATGCCAGTTGTAATTTTCATTTGATAAAGGATTATATTTCTATATATATATTTATACATTTTAGTTTTTTTGTAATTCAAAGATTTCAATAGAAAGTCCATCCTCTGTTGTATATAGTACTACTCTATATTATAAAAAAATTTTTATAACTCCTCTGTTTTACCAAATTGGATAAACTATATTTGCCAATGATATCCTTATTCATTTTACTGATGCTCCAACATATTAGGGAAAATATTACAATAGCACATTAAGCACATTGATTTAGTTCACTTAAGCTGATTCTCCATGCATGCTAAGTCACTTCAGTCATGTCTGACTCTTTGCAACCCAGTGGAATGTAACCACCAGGATCCTCTGTCCATGAGGATTCTCCAGGCAAGAATGCTGGAGTGGGTTGCCATGCCCTCCTCCACAGGATCTGCCTGACCCAGGGATTGAACCCACATCTCTTATGTCTCCTGCATTGGCAGGCATGTTCTTTACCACTGAGCCACCTGGGGAGTCCATGCTAATTCTAAGTAACCTATAATATAACATAAAATTCAAGCGTGTTACAGATTGGTAATTGGTCCACAGGCCATACTATTTTCTCTCACAAACTGACCAGGGATTGTAGAAAATAACGTAACAGTTTCCCAAATGTCCTACTTCTTTTTTAACTTCTCTTCCAGTTGGATGTTCTAATAAGCAGATTTATTAAAAAAAAAAAAAAAGGTTAGCAGTAGCAAAAGATGTGACTAAATCCCCAAACTCAATAGTTGACATTAATTAAAAACTGTTGCTTTTTAAAATAGGTTTTGTAGCATGCTGAAATGGAGCATTTCCTAAGTTGTAAGATGTTTTGAGAAAAATATATCTTGCAAGTTGGTTTTGGGTGTCATATTTTCTAGTGTCACATATTGAAGAAAACCTCACAACTTGTCAAATTCCCAACACCCATGTGACTCACCAGTATGCAATAATTTATATGGAAGAGCTGGATTAACCTTTCGCTCAAATTCAACATGAAATCAACTGCCTCCAAAAAAGCCAAGCCAAATTTTTAAAAAGGTCAACTAAATTGTATCTGTTATTACAAACATTCCACCAACCAATAAAGCTTAGGATGACAAAATATACCTTCAATTTCTGTAGTTTACATAAAATAATGCCTAATCACATCTAGACTTCTGTGACTTTGGAAACTATTGAAATTAAATGTTGAAATAAAAATATGTTCTGAAATTATCAGAGAAGTTCACATCTTCTGAAATGTGTTTTTAAAAACCTGATAATCAATCCATAAATGGTTGAATCACTTTATATCAATGCTTTCTGTGCTACAACTCTTAACATGAAGAAGGTAAAGTACATCAGCACAGAATGAATTAATTCTAATTGAAGTGTCTTTAGGAAGGTATATTCCTGTTATCTCATGGCTGAGTTCCTAGCAAAAGATGATTCATTGACCCAACCAATTCTAGAAAGGAAAAGGAAAAAGAAAGGCCATTATTGTGATTTGACATCCTTATTCTGCTGAATACTGTGGTTAAAACAATGCAAATAATGAAATATAACATGATCAAATTTTGTCCTTTGTGGTCTAGGTCCATATTAAGGAATGTTGTGTAGCAAAAATATAGATTATTATCATGTTATGCCTAGCTACCATTTATATAAATGAGACAGGGTCATCTGGCCAGATTTCCTTCTGCACTAAGCAAGTTCTTCTTAGATACTTATGTCTCTTAGATCTCAGTTTATATTTTCAACATACAGTTCACATTTCAATTTTTAATATTTCCTACTTCATAAAGCAAAAGAATTTATTTTCATCACACTGATATAAATTTTTGCTTTCATTTAGGGATGACTAGGTTATATCCTTACCTTTCTTTTAAATACATAATCCTACATGGGCAGTACTGACCAGAGAGAGGGCAATTCAGATAGGAACCTATCATGAAAGAAGAACAAAAAGCATAAAATTTAGTTAGTAGAAACAAAATTAGTTAAGACATATTCAGGAGAAACTGAAGAGGTCAATAAGAAATTACGGAGAGAAGGAAAAAACCACTGAGATGAAGTAGATGAAACTGTGGAAGGTTAAGCATGTTTTGATCAGGAGCCTGAAGTGAGCCAAAACACACTGGGAGCTTTACCAGATAAAGTTTCAGTAAAGATTGAACTGTTCACAGTCTTTTTCATGCCAGCCTCACTAAGGAGTTTCTACCAGGGATAATAACCTTTTAATGAGGAAAACACACATGCAAACGAGAGAAAAATAGTAATATAGACAGAACTACATGTGATCTATAAAACACTAATGAAAGAAGGCCTGGGAAACAGTCAGAGAAGTGGGGATGTGCATCAGAGTTGCAGGTGGAGTGAAGGAGGAGATTACACCATAGAGGAGGAAGTAATGATAGAAAAGACACTGAATTATGTGTAAAAGAGTCTAATTGAGCCTAAGGAAGATCTTAAATTTAATACATATACAAATATCAGTTTGAAAGTGACAGATATTGGTTTAAGTGAGTATAAATCAGTGATTCTCAACTGAGGGTGATTTAACCCCAGAAAATTTTTAGCAATATTTGGATACAGGTTTGTTTTCACAACTAGAGGAACGGAGCCAAGGGGCCTTGGTATCTAATGGCTACATGCCAGCGATTCTCCTAAATATCTTCAATGCAGAGAAAAACTTCCCACAACAGAAACTATCCAGTTTGAACTATCAATGAAATCAATAGTGCCAAACTTGAGAAACTCTGGTTTAGATAATAAATAATATTGTTCCCTACAAATGTTGTCTCTTTGTTCTGTTTCCCAGCACTGTTGACAACATGACTGAGCAAGTGAACAATAACAACAACTGTGAAATTATTACTCTTTTGGTAATCTAAATTAAGTTGGAATTGGATAGAAAAATGAGCAGAAGACATGAGGAGACATTTCATCAAAAAGGATGAATAAGCATGCACATTAAAAGATATTCAACATCACTAGCCATGGTGGCGGGGGTGGGGGGGGGGCACTTCTCAGATGGCGTTAGTGGTAAAGGACCTGCCTGCAGGTTAGACATAAGAGACAGGGGTTTGATCACTGGGTCAGGAAAATCCCCTAGTGAAAGGCACTTGCCACAACCCACTCCAGTATTCTTGCCTGGAGAATCCCATGGACAGAGGAGCCTGGCAGGCTGCGGTCCATTGGGTCACAAAGAGTTGGATATAGCTGAAGTGACTTAGCATGCACACACATAGTCATCAGGGATAGGCAAGTGAAGACCACGATGAGATATCACTATATACCTATTAGAATAGCTTCAGTAGACAACAGTGATAACATCAAGTACTGGAGAGCTTGTAGAGAAACTAGACCTTTCAGACAATGCTGGTGAGTGTAAATTGTAAAGCTGGCCTGGACAGGAAGACTTCTGCTTCTGAGATATGCAGTAGACATACTTTTCCCTGTTCCTTTCACTAAGTGAAGGTAAAAATCTGAACAAGATATAGAAAACAAACACATGAAGTCTCTGAAATGTGGAGAGAAGGTAGACATGCTAGAGTATTTGGGATGCAAAGAAAAACTTGGTGATGAGTCCTCTGCTTTTTCTTTCAGCTTCATATATACCATAGAAGAGAACCAGTGAACTTGAAGATAGAGCAATTAAAGTATGCAATCTAAAAAACAGAGAGAAAATAGACTTCTTAAGGCAACTAAAATAGACTTTTTGTAAAATAGACTTTTACAAGCAACTCTTGCAGCTCAATTCCAGAAAAATAAATGACCCAATCAAAAAATGGGCCAAAGAACTAAACAGACATTTCTCCAAAGAAGACATACAGATGGCAAACAAACATATGAAAAGATGCTCAACATCACTCATTATCAGAGAAATGCAAATCAAAACCACAATGAGGTACCATTACATGCCAGTCAGGATGGCTGCTATCCAAAAGTCTACAAGCAATAAATGCTGGAGAGGGTGTGGAGAAAGGGAACCCTCTTACACTGTTGGTGGGAATGCAAACTAGTACAGCTACTATGGAGAACAGTGTGGAGATTCCTTAAAAAACTGGAAATAGAACTGCCATATGACCCAGCAATCCCACTTCTGGGCATACACACTGATGAAGCCAGATCTGAAAGAGACACGTGCACCCCAATGTTCATCGCAGCACTGCTTATAATAGCCAGGACATGGAAGCAACCTAGATGCCCATCAGCAGACGAACGGATAAGGAAGCTGTGGTACATATACACCATGGAATATTACTCAGCCGTTAAAAAGAATTCATTTGAACCAGTTCTAATGAGATGGATGAAACTGGAGCCCATTATACAGAGTAAAGTAAGCCAGAAAGATAAAGAACATTACAGCATACTAACACATATATATGGGATTTAGAAAGATGGTAATGATAACCCTATATGCAAAACAGAAAAAGAGACACAGATGTACAGAACAGACTTTTGGACTCTGTGGGAGAAGGCGAGGGTGGGATGTTTCGAGAGAACAGCATCAAAACATGTATATTATCTAGGATGAAACAGATCACCAGCCCAGGTTGGATGCGTGAGACAAGTTCCCTGGGCCTGGTGCACTGGGAAGACCCAGAGAGATCAGGTGGAGAGGGAGGTGGGAGGGGGGATCGGGATGGGGAATACATGTAGATCCATGGCTGATTCGTGTCAGTGTGTGACAAGACACACTACAATATTGTAAAGTAATTAGCCTCCAACTAATAAAAATAAATGAAAAAAAATAAAAAAAATAAAAAAAGAGAGAGAACAAACCCCCAAAATAAATAAATAAATAAAATTATGGGTGGGGGGGATGCTGTCAACTTGGAATCCTTTACCAACAGGAATTTCCTTCCGGGATGAAAGGGAAATCAAGATATCCTCAGATTGAAGAAAACTAAGACAACTTGTTGACATCAGATTTACCCTAAAAGGATGGCTAAGGATGTTCTCTAAATAGAAAGGAAACAATAAAGGAAGGATCTTAGAATATCTAGAAGGAAGAACAGAGTAAGCAAAAATATGAATATATAAAATTAACTTTCCTTCTCCTCTTCAGTTTTCTAAATTATATTTAACAGCTGAAATAAAAGTCAAACAGTATCTCATGTAGTTCCAAATGCAGGTAGATGATATATTTTATATTATTATGCTATAAAGAGTGGAAAATAAAGGAATATGAAACTGGTAAAATGATAATAACAGTAAACTGAAATTTTATAATGTATATACTATAGAGATTCATTCAAAAACAATACAGATAGATGAATGTGTAATTATAAAATATATTCAGGTAACTCATAGGAAGGCAGTTAAAATAAAATAGAGCAATGAAGATCACAGGGAGCAAATATATAACAAAAATAAAATGGCATACTTGGTTCCTTACATATCAAAAATTATACCAAATGTCCATGGTCTAAATAAAACAATTAAAAGGCAAAAATTGGCAGACTGAATTAAGAAACATGGCCAACAATATTCAATCTACAGGCAATTTATTTTGAATATAACAATATAGGGAGGCTGAAAATAAAAGAATAGGCAAAGGTATATCATGTAAACATTAATCAATAATAAACCGAATTCACTATATAAATGTCAGATAAAATAGACATCAGAGCAAAAAAATTAGTGGATACAGAGAAGGACATTATATAACAATGAAAGCTTCAGCTTACTAAGGATACATAGTAATCTCAATTACATGCATTAAACAGTAGAGCTAACAATATGTAAAGCAAAAACCATTATAACTGAAAGGAGAGATAAATCCTAAATTATAGAGACATCACCAATTCTTTCTCAACAATTGATGGAACTACTAGTCAGAAAGCCAGCAAGAATATAGAAGAACTCAACAATACCACCAGACGAAAAGATCTAATGAACATTTTTAGAATGTGTCACTCCAACACAGTAGAATACACCTTCTCTTCAAATGTCAACAGAATATATACCAAGACAGAACATATCCCGGTCCATAAAACAAATTTCAAAACACAGAACAATGGAAATAGTATATTTCCATCAGTATGTTCTTTGGTCACAATGGAATCAAACCAGAAATTAATAACAGAAAGATAACCAGAAAACCTTAAAACAATTGGATAACTCATATCTAAACAATCTATGGGTCAAAGGGCAAGTCTCAAGGAAAGTTTTAAAAATACATTGAATTTAATAAAATTAAAATAAACATTTCAAAACTGTGGAACACAACTAAAGCATTATTGAGGAAATTTATAATATTAAATGAATTCATTAGAAATGATAGAAAGTCTCAATAATCCTAACTTCCACCTTAAGAACTATAAAAATAAGAATAAAGTAAACCCACAGTAAGCATAAAGAAGGAAACAATAAGTATACAAGCAGAAATCAATGAAACTGAATGCAGAAAAACAATAGAGAAAAACCAATGAAACTGGTATTTTGAAAATATTAATAAAATTAACAAATCTCTAGCAAGACTGACAAGTCATAAAAGGATAGACACGAATCACTGGTATCGTAAATGAAACAGGGGATACCACTACAGACCTTGCAGACATAGAAAGAAAGAAAAGCCATAAACAACTCTATACACAGGCATTCGAATCTTAAGCAAAATGCACCAATTTCTATAAACAGAAACTACCACAATATACACAATATAAAATTCATAACTTAAATATTTCTATAGTTATTAAGGATACAGAATTTGTAATTTAAAAATTCCCCCCAAAAACATATTTAGGAGAAGTCTACCAAACATATAGATTTAACATCATTTCTAGGCAATATTTGAGAAAAATCAATGAGGAAACATTTCTCAATTCATTTTGAAAGTGAAAGGGAAGTGAAAGTTGCTTAGCCGTGTCCACCTCTTTGCAACCCCATGGACTATACAGTCCATGGAATTCTCCAGGCCAGAATACTGGACTGTAGGCCTTTCCCTTCTCCAGGGGATCGTCTCAACCCTGGGTTTGAACATAGATCTCCCACATTGCAGGTGGATTCTTTACAGCTGAGCCACAAGGGAAGCCCAAGAATACTGGAGTGGGTAGCCTATCCCTTCTCCAGGGGATCTTCCCAGCCCAGCAAATGAACCAGGGTCTCCTGCATTGCAGGCTATCTTGATACTAAATTAAGCAAAAATAGTACAAAAGAAGAAAATTACAGATCCGTATTCCTCATGAATATTTATACAACAATCCTTAACAAAGTATTAAAAAACAAATTATTATACATCATGAACATATGGAATATATACCAGCAATGAAAGGATGGCTTAATATTAAAAAATCAATCTATGTGATCACCATATTAAAAGCTAAGAAAGAAAAATTATATCAACTGATGAGAATAAGAATTACACAAAATTCAACCTGGATTCATAATTTTTAAATCTCAGAAAAGTATAAGTGGAATTCCTTAACTTGATAAACAGCATTTATATACACCCTATAGCTAACATTGTATTTAGTGGTGAAAGAGTTTTCTCTATAAGGTCAGGAAGGAAGGAAAAATATCCACTGCTACTACTCTTACTCAGCATAGTCCTGGAAGCTCTGACCAGTGTAATAAAGCAAGAAAAATAAGTCATATAAATCACAAAGGAAGAAATAACACTCTCCTTATTTCCTATGACATGATTTTATAAATAGGAAAATACCAAGAAATGTAAAAATCAAAACCAAAAATACCTGGAGCTAATAAGTCATTTCAGTAAGGTCACGGGATATGAAATAAATGCACAAATACTATTTGTATTTTTTGACACTATCAATGAACACATGGACACTAAAATTAATAATATAATGCCATTTATAATCACCCAAAAAATGGAGAACAGGTATAAATATAACAAAACATACACAGAATTTGTACTCAGAAAAATGCAAAATCATGAAAGAAATGAAAGACTTGAATAAATAGAGAAACATGCTACATTCACGGATTGGAAGATTCAACATAAGAAAAAAATGTCAATTCTCACAAATTTATTCTCAGATTTAATACAATTCCTGTCAGAATTCCAGAATTTAAAAAAAATATATAGACAAGGTTACTATGAAGTTTAAATGGAAAGGCAAAGGAACTAGAATAGCTAATATAATCTTAAAAATGAAAAAATGGTGAGAGAATCTGTCTACTTGATTTCAGGACCTATTAAATAGCTTCAATAATCCAAAAACATAAATAAATAGAACAAAATATAGGATCCAGAAAAACCCAACAGAACCTTGCCCAATTGATTTTCAACAGAAGTGCAATAGCAATTTAATGAAGGAAAGAAAGACTTTTTAACAAATGGTGCAGAATGGCAATAAATATTTGTAAATCACATATCCTACAAAGGACAGTATCTTTAATAAATGAACTCTCACAACTCTACAGTAAAAACCAAACAAAAACACAAAAAAACCAATTAGGATATAGGTAAAAGACAAAAAACATTTCATCAAATATATACACAGATAGCAAATAAGCACATATAAAGTTCTTGAACGTCAACAATAATAAGATCTTAAAACTATGCCTTTATCTTTTAGGAAATTTTTATTCCTTGAATCTATCTACCTGAAATCATGAAAAAAAAATTAGCTTCACAGGCTTTAAACATGGGTTTACCCTCATTTATCATGTAAAATCAGCCAAAAGAGAGGCCTGTTGAGTGACTGAATCACAATTTCTCCTTCAAAATGATAACAATCCCAGGGGGAGATCAAAATGGCAGAGTAGGAAAACATGTAGCTCAACTCCCCCCACGAATACATCAAAGATACATCTACATGTAGAGCAATTCTCACTGAAAATAAACTGGAGACTGACAGAAAGACTCTTATACAACCAAGCTATAAGAAGGATCCACACGGAATTGGGTAGAAAGGGGAAAGAAGGGCCTGCACTCCTGGGAAGTGATAAAAAAGAGGAAGGGTATTACACAAGGTCAGAGATCCTCACTGAGGAGTGGGTGGTTGGATCTACACATTAAGTGCCTCAGCCTTAGGATCCGACAGCAGGAAGACTAGATCCCTTTGCTAGTTTAAAAACCTGTGGGCCTGACACTAGCGCAGTAAGAAACCTAGATTTCTTTCACGAAGCACATGCACTCTGGTCTGTTCCCAACACAAGACTGAGGAAGTAGACTGAAACTGACCAGAACTCTGGCCCATTTCACATGGCCAGCCCAGCATCTCCCAGGTGAAGCGAATGCCTGCGCTGGCCCTGTCTGCTCCATGAAACAGCTCCACACTGGGGCTGCTGCTGCTGCGGCGGCTGCTAAGTCGTGTCCGACTCCATAGAGGGCTAGGGCTTGCTTGCTAATTCGGACCTGACGTGGCATCTCAAGTGGGGGTGGTCCGGAATCATGACTGCTGCCGAGACTGCTGCAGGCCATGCCCTGACCCATGCTGGGTGGCTTCTCCAACCAGGAGCTTCTTCTCCCAGGAGCTTCTCTTGCTCCTCAGGGCAGTCCCATACTAGGGAAAGGCTGTCGTGGCCAATGGGAACACGCAGTTGTAGGGAACAGAGCCAGCTTGGATCTCACAAATCTCTAAACAGGGTGAGGGGAGCCATTGCTGATGCTCACAGAAGCAATGGATTGGGAGTGGCTCAGAACAGACTCAGTGCCCATTCGAGCCCTGTACCTCTCTGTGGAAAGGGTGCCAGTGCTGAGAGAAGGGGAGAGAACACACACATACACATGGAATGGAGCAGGACAGACCTGGACACTAGGGGTTTCTGCTCCAGCAACTTGGGACCCACTCTCATCCTCAGTAACATGGCATTGTCTGCTAAGCAGAGGAGAACCCTGGTTAACACCTGCAACTCTCTCTAGCCCCTCCATTTCCAGTCCTCCTCCTACCAAAGTGATAGTTGCCAGCACATCCTGAGGGAAGACATGACTTGTACTCACTTCAGACCCAAATCAACCATCAAAGCCAGTGGGCACATGGGGCTGTGTACAGACAATCTCATACAAGGACACCAGTCACTAAAGACTGGGATAGGTAACTTTTATTTAATTTTGTAGCGACAGAGATGTTTAAGTAAAATGAGAAAACACAGGAATTTGTTTCAAACAAAAGAACAAGAGAAAAACTCAGATAATCACAACTGCTGAAACAGAAATAAATAATTTACCAGATAAAGAGTTCAAAGCATTAGTAATAAGAATGATAATTGAACTAGGGAAAATATCACAGTAAGAATTTTAATAAAGAACTAGAAAATATAAAAAAGAACTGGTCAGAACTGAAGAACATAATAACTAAAATGGAAAATATTCTAGAAGCATTTAGCCTACTAGGTGATACAGAAAAACACATTAACGATCTGGAAGACAGAAAAATGGAAATCACCTAATCACAACAACAAAAAGAAAAACAAATTTAAAAATTAGAGCAGTTTAAGGAACATCTAGAACAATATCAAGTGTACCAATATTCACACTATAGGGGATCAGAAGGAGAAAACAGACAGAAAGTGCTTGAAAATGTATTTGACGAAATTATAGCTAAAAATTTCCCAAACTTGAGGAAGGAAAAGTCAGATACAGAAAGCACAGAGGGTTCCAAATAAGATGAGCCCAGACAGATTCACATCAAGAAATAGAACAATTAAAATGGTAAAATGAAAAGATAAAGATACTTGCAAATCAATCAATGTGATATACCACATTTTAAAAAGGAAGGATTAAAAAAAGTCACATGATCATTTCAATAGATGTAGAAAAAGCATTTGACAAAATTCAATTTCATTCATGATTAAAAAAAAAAACTGTCATCAAAGTGGATAGAGATGGAATATATCTCAACACAATAGAGGCTATTTATGACAAATCCACAGGTAACATCATACTCAACAATGAAAATCTGAAAGCCCTTCCTCTAAAATCAGGAAAAAGAAGGATGCCAACTGTCACAACTTCTACTTAACATAGCATTGGAAGTCCTAGTCACAGAAATCACACAAGAAATAAAAGAAATCCAAATTGGAAGAGATAAAACTGTCACTATTTGCAGGTGATATACTACATACAGAAAACCCTAAAAAGTCTCCACCAAAAAAACCCTCTTGGAACTACTAAATGAATTCAGCAAAGTTGCAGGATACAAGAAATCCGTTGTTTTCTATACACTAATAATGAACTATTGGAAAGAGATAGCAAGCAAACAATTCTGTTTAAAGTTGCATCAAAAAGAACAAAATATCTAGGAAAAAATTTAACCAAGGAAATAAAAGATCTATACTTTGAAAAATATAAAACTTTGGTGAAGGAAACTGAGATTGATACATAGAAATGGAAAGATAAACCTGTCTTCATGGAGTGGAAGAATTAATAGTTTTAAAATTCCCATACTACCCAAAGAAATCTACAGATTTAATGTGATTCCTACCAAGATAGCCATGACATTTTTCAATGAACTAGAACAAGTAATCATAAAATGTATATAAAATCACAAAAGACCCCCAAATAATCAAAGCTATATTGAGAAAAAAGATCAAAGTTGGAGGGATAATGCTCCCTCACTTCAGACTGTACTACAAAAGTACAGTAATCAAAACAGTATGGTACTGTACACATCAAACTAATGTAATATTGTAAATACACATACTTCAATTAAAAAGTACAGTGTCACAAAATGAAAACTCCCAAATACTTTAGCTACAATATTGATTGTAACTGAAATCAATTTAAGGATAAAACTCAGCCTTCTATAATTTTCTGAAATAAGAGTAATAATATTGTTGTTCAGTATCTAAGTTGTGTCCAAATCTTTGCAATCCCACAGACTGCTGCAAGCCAGGCTCCCTGTCCTTCAACATGTCCCAGAGTTTGTTCAAATTCATGTCAATTGAATTGGTGGTGCTATCTAACTATCTCATCCTCTGCCACCCCCTTCACCTTTTGCCTTCAGTCTTTCCCAGCATCAGAGTCTTTTCCAGTGAGTCGGCTGTTCACATCAGTTGGCCAAAGTCCTTGTACTTCAGCTTCAGTATGTCCTTCCAATGAATATTCAAGATTGATTTTCTTTAAGATTGAGTGGTTTCATCTTATTACTGTTCAAGGGACCCTCAAGAGTCTTCTCCAGCACCACAGTTTGACAGCATCAGTTCTTTGGCATTCAGTCTTCTTTATGGTCCAGCTCTTACATCCATACTTAACTACTGGAAAAACCATAGCTTTGAGAATACAAACCTATATCAGTAAATTGTCAACATCCACTGAATCATAGAAAAAGCAAGGGAATTCCAAAATCATACCTACTTCTGCTTCACTGAGCATGCTAAAGCCTTTGACTGTGTGTATCACAACACACTGTGGAATATTTTTAAAGAAATGGGAATACCAGACCACCTTACTTGCCTCCTGAGAAACCTGTATGCAGGTCAAAAAGCAACAGTTAGAAATGGACATGGAACAATGGATTGGTTCAAAATTGAGAAAGGAGTACATCGAGGCTGTATATTGTCACCCTGATTATTTAACTTACATGCAGACTGCATCATGAGAAATGCTGGGCTGGATGAAGCACAGCTGGAATCAAGACAGCCAGGAAGAATATCAACAACCTCAGATATGCAGATGATGCCACCTTTATGGCAGAAAGCGAAGAACTAAAGAGCCTCTTGATGAAAGTGAAAGAGAAGAGTGAAAAAGCTGGCTTAAAATTCAACATTTAAAAAACTAAGATCATGGCATCTGGTCCTATCAGTTCGGTTCAGCTCAGTTCAGTCACTCAGTCATGTCCAACTCTTTGCAACCCCATTGGACTACAGCATACCAGGTTTCCCTGTCAATCACCAACTCCCAGAGTTTACTCAAATTCATGTCCATTGAGTCAGTGATGCCATCCAACCATCTCATCCTCTGTCATCCCCTTCTCCTACTGCCTTCAATCTTTCCCAGCATCAGGGTCTTTTCCGATGAGTCAGCTCTTCCCATCAGGTGGCCAGAGTGTTGGAGTTTCTGCTTCAACATTAGTTCTTCCAATGAATATTCAGGACTGATTTCCTTTACGATGGACTGATTGGATCTCCCTGCTGTCCAAGGGACTCTCAAGAGTCTTCTCCAACACCACAGTTCAAAAGCATCAATTCCTTGGCACTCAGCTTTCTTTATAGTCCAACTCTCACATCCATACATGACCACTGGAAAAACCACAGCCTTGACTAGATGGACCTTTGTTGGCAAAATAACATCTCTGCTTTTTGATATGCTGTCTAGGTCAGTCATAACTTTCCTTCCATGGAGTAAGTGTCTTTTAATTTCATGGCCACAGTCACCATCTGCAGTGATTTTGGAGCCCCCCAAAATAAAGTCTGCACTGTTTCCACTGTTTCCCCATCTATTTGCCATGAAGTGATGGGACCAGATGCCATGATCTTAGTTTTCTGAATGTTGAGCTTAAAGCCAACTTTTTCACTCTCCTCTTTCACTTTCATCAAGAGGTTCTTTTGTTTGTCTTCACTTTCTGCCATAAAGGTGGTGTCATCTGCATATCTGAGGTTATTGATATTTCTCCCAGCAATCTTGATTCCAGCTTGTGTTCATCCAGCCCAGCATTTCACATGATGTACTCTACATGTAAGTTAAATAAGCAGGGTGACAATATACAGCCTTAACGCACTCCTTTCCTTATTTGGAACCAGTTTGTTGTTCCATGTCCAGTTTTAACTGTTGCTTCCTGACCTGCATACAGATTTCCAAGAGACAGATCAGGTGGTCTTGTACTCCCATCTCATTCAGAATTTTCCATAGTTTGTGATGATCCACACAGTCCAAGACCTTGGTATAGTCAATAAAGCAGAAATAGATGCTTTTCTGGAACTCTCTTGCTTTTTCAATGATCCAATGGATATTGGCAATCTGATCACTGGTTCCTCTGCCTTTTCTAAAACCAGCTTGAACATCTGGAAGTTCTTGGTTCATGTACTGTTGAAGCCTGGCTTGGAGAATTTTGAGTGTTTCTTTACTAGTGTGTGAGATGAGTGCAATTGTGCGCTTGTTTGAGCATTCTTTGGCATTGCCTTTCTTTGGGATTGGAATGAAAACTGACCTTTACCACTGTGGCCACTGCTGAGTTTTCCAGATTTGCTGGCATATTGCGTGCAACACTTTCACAGCATTATCTTTTAGGATTTGAAATAGCTCAACTAGAATTCCATCACTTCCTCTAGCTTTGTTTGTAGTGATGCTTCCTAAGGCCCACTTCACTTCGTGTTCCAAGATGTCTGGCTCTAGGTGAGTGATCACACCATCATGGTTATCTGGGTCATGAAGATCTTTTTTGTACAGTTCTTCTGTGTATTGTTGCTACCTCTTCTTAATATCTTCTGTTTCTGTTAAATCCATACCATTTCTGTCCTTTATTGTGCCCCATCTTTTCATGAAATATTCCCCTTGGTGTCTCTAATTTTCTTGAAGAGATCTCTAGTCTTTCCCATTCTATTGTTTACCTCTATTTCTTTGCACTGATCACTGAGGAAGGTTTTCTTATCTCTCCTGGCTATTCTTTGGAACTCTGCATTCAAATGGGTATATTTTTCCTTTTCTCCTTTGCCTTCAGCTTCTCTTCTTTTCTCAGCTATTTGTAAGGTCTCCTCAGACAACCATTTTGCCTTTTTGCATTTCTTTATTGGGGATGGTCTTGATCACTGCCTCCTGTACAATGTCACGAACCTCTGTCCATAGTTCTTCAGGCACTCTATCAGATCTAATCCCTTGAATCTATTTGTCACTTCCACTGTATAGTCTTAAGGAATTTGATTTAGGTCATACCTGAATGGTATAATGGTTTTCCCTACTTTCTTCAATTTAAGTCTGAATTTTGCAGTAAGGAGTTCATGATCTGAGCCACAGTCAGCTCCCAGTCTTGTTTTTGCTGACTCTATAGAGCTTCTCCATCTTTGGCTGCAAATAATATAATCAATCTGATTTTGGTATTGACCATCTGGTGATGTCCATGTGTAGAGTCTTCTCTTGTGTTGTTGGAAGAGGGTGGTTGCTATGATCAATGTGTTTTCTTGGCAAAACTGTTAGCCTTTGCCCTGCTTCATTTTGTACTCTAAGACAAAATTTACCTATTACTCCAGGTATGTCTTGACTTCCTACCTTTGCATTCCAGCCCCCTATAATGAAAAGGACATCTCTTTGGGGTGTTAGTTCTAGAAGGTCTTGTAGGTCTTAATAGAACCGTTCAACTTCAGCTTCTTCAGCATTACTGGTATATATAGTATTTGGTATAAATAGCTCTATATAAAATTACTACATGTACACCTTAAATTTACACAATGTTTATGTGTCAATTATATTTAAAAGAAGCTGAAAGATAGAAAGAGAAGTTGAAGTAATTTGTGTTGGATGAATGGAGGAATTCATTTGAATTATTACCATCTGCTCAAACGTAGTTTTATTTGTAGCCCTTTTGATTTTACTATATTTGTAGTAAAGGTGTACATAATCTTAAAAGATGGTTAGTTATTTAAGCCTATTTGTATTTTTATCAAAATTGATTGCACATCTGTCTCTGAACTCTCACTGCTTCTCTCCTTTTCTGTCTCTTTTTTCCTATTTTTTTTCTCTTTCTCCATCAGTGTGCTTAGTATTAGTCTTTATAGTTGTATTACTGAATATGTGAAAGCTAGCTGGAGAAGAGGAAAGAGAGAATGTCAATTTAATTCCAAAGGTAGATTAATTTGCTCTATAAATAGTTGAGCCATAAATGTGTATTGTATGTTCAAAATTGATATCTCACCAAAAATTTTCTCTGGCTAAGCATTCATAGTAAGGATATACCTTGCATAATTGTACACATAATATAGGAAAATGTCTCTTCTGTTCTTTACCTCTGGCCCACCTTTTAATTTCCCACTCTAGGCAGGATAGGAATAAAGAGAGATAGAAACAATAGGATCTAATGTCATGTCACTGTTGGACATAAAAGTCTATCTGAGTATAAAGTGTGGGTCTTATTGTCTCCAAAGGCTCAACTTTAGTTTTGAGGTTGAGATCTGTATATTTGAACATGCCATGTATGGGTAAGTATGACTTCTTTCCTAGACCAGCTCACCACCACTTAATGTGAACTTTAAATCAAGTCCTGTGGAACAGGTTTGTTATTTGCAGTATATTACAGACATGCATAGATTAATTTCATAACTGGGACTCAGAGTCAACCAGTTCAATCTTACAAACACTGTATATAACATGACTACTACAGCCAGACTTAAAACATGCAATCTTCTTTTCAATTCTAATTTTAATATTTTGTAATAGGCTATATGCATCTCATTTGTATTTATAAATGAGATTTGTGTGAGCTGGAAATAAAACTGCAAGCACATGTTAATCATATATGTGAGACTCCAGTACTAGGCATAATAATATACCCATCTATGTCTGTAAGCCAAAAAGAAAAAAAATACAAAGGAAATGGAGAGTCAGAGGTTCAGGCTACTCTCCTCTTTTATGATTTGAACTGAGATTCAATATACTTAGGATAACTTACAGTAGATTGCTTCTAAAATTTAAGTCACATAAACCAAGTTTTAATGCTAGTAAATAAATTATTTTTAACCCAGGGACAAGTATATTTTTATTTTAAAAAAGGGAAGACTGCAAATTGTTTCTACTTAACAGGCAAATATATACTCCCTCTTTGGGCTCCTAGGTCACAAAAGGTGGTTATCCTGTCACTATGGCTGATTTCTGAAAAGTGTGACATGCATTTAGTTGTCAGTTCCTATCAGCAGCATTCAGGAATCAACATTACATCAGCAGCAAGACACACCATTTTATGCTCTTTTTGAAGATAATTAGAGTTCCCTTTTGTTGCAAATAAGATGTAAAACAGCTATAACTGCTGGAGAACGTGATTAAAGTAACCTCTATAGAACCCCATTATTCTAGACAGATTCCTTCAGATGCATAATTTTCCCATTTTAAGAAAACATAATGCATGCATATAAAATTCAAATTGTCGAGACACCTCTAACAAAAATTAGTACTCTATTAAGGCATTCTTAGTAGCTGGTTAACACATAAAACTCTTTAAGTGTATTTTAACATAATCAAGAAATAATAGTCTGTGTCACAAAAGGTAAACATTTTACAGTGAGAGGATTCTTCAGACAAGATCCATGTATTTAATTTTTTTAACTTATAAAACTTTTGACAGATAATGTGTGAAAAGTTGTATCCCAAACATCCCAAGACCAGTGAAATATGCATGCAGACTTTCATCATCGTGTGCTCCAATTCTAAGAAAGGTGGTTGTACATACACACATACAAACCCACCCAAACTTGCATGCACATACACATTACTTATTTTTTAGGCACTTGTGTCAATTTATTTGAAACACTAACACTCCGAGTATCATTTTTAGCAGGTACTCTACAAAAGCCAAATATATCTAATTCAAATAAAATAGCAGATGTGCACAAATATCATACTGCAGTTTTTTCTTAATAATTGCTTTAAAAAATACATAGTTTTCCAAATCCTGTAGTAAAACATAGCTTTAAAAGAGATTTTAAGAAATATCTTTCATCTCTCATTGCAGGTCTTATCTGTTCCAAATACAACCTAGGACAGACACAAGTCATCTAAGAGGCCTAATGTCCTACAAAATAACTTAGTGCCCCCTTGTCCATGGGGTGTTTCATTTATTTAACAAAATGTAAATGCCGTTTGAAAAAGACATATAAAATGGCGATTAGTAAATTCCACCAAGACTACCCATATGCTGACCATAACTTTTGCAGAATGGTTATAATTATAAAATCAAATTCTTGTTTGACTCTGCTGGGAACCTCAACATCTAACAAAAATGTTATTAAAGAAGCTTACAAATGAATAACCATTCTCAACCACTCACAGCAGCGTTCACAGCATGAAAGTGGGAAAAATGAGGAAAGTTTTAAGGTGGAGAACTGATGAGGATGACAACAATCTCTGTCAAGAGAATGTATTGTGTAAGGCTTCTCAGGAGAAAAAATTTTCACCTGAAAAGAGACAGCGTTATGAACAGTGCAGAACTGTGGATGGCAGGACACGGATCTTATTAAGAACTAATGCTAATTTGCACGCTGTCTCCTGCTGAACTGGAAGCAAGTTTACCACTGGGTTTGTTAATTTACCCAGGACACCATTATCTCTGGTTGGACTTAATGTATCAGAGTAGAGGTCATTAACTGCTGGGTTCATGATTATCCAGCATGAGTTACCGACAGGATCACCAAAATAGATTTGTACTCAGACTTCATTTCCCTAGATGCAATTTTTTTTTCTTCAGCTGTTATTTAATTTCTATCTCAAAACACTAATTACTATATTATATGTATGTCTATGTGTACATTCATATGCTTTTCGTAGAGAACAGAGCACAAGCACCAACGTTTACAATAGAGATTGCCATTTTGATTTGATTTTCTAGCATTTCAGAATAGTAATGTAATTACTATATAAACAAAGGATATGGCTTTTTCTTGCTGAGGTTGCAAATAAAGAGCGGTATGGTCATGTGGAAATTTTTAATCATAATAAAATATATAATTATTATGGGAACTTTCCTTCGACCATTAGCGTTTGCATTGACTTGGACTGTTCAATATTCAAAGTGATGTCGCCCTGAATCTGCTCACTCTGCTTTTGCAGACATTTCATTTCAACCATCTATCAATCATAGCTCTAAAACTTATGTTATATCCCAAGTAAACACTTTGTTGAAAAAAAAGGAACTCCTACAAAATCCCACTGGTACCTTTACTTTAGCTTACAGCTCAATAAAATCACTGTGAAGATTCATAAAAAGAAATCTTAGAATTAAAAGTTAAATAGGAGAGGGAATTCTTTAAAATATTTGTGGTTTCTGGTTAGATAAACACATTTTCATAAGGCTGCATGTTCAATCTATTTTATATAAATGGAACAAATCAACCAAAAATTCATTTACCATTTTTATAGTCTGTACAAGCCCATTTCTAATAGCAGGGAACACTTTTGTGTCTCTGCATGATATCTGTGGAAAGAGGTGAATTTTCATTTATTTAATGCAAATATTCATGCAAGGTAAACTCTTCAGGCATATATGAAGCGTGCTTTGTGGCAGCTATGTGGCAATAGGAAAATAACATGACATAATTGTACAATAAATGGAGAGCTGCCACCTCAAAATTACCTGCGGCACAGTGTCATGAATAAAGAGAGGAACACAGGAAGTCAGAGGTGTTTTTTTTCCTAGTTTCTGAGCTACTTTGCTTACAAATGATTTAATTCTGATCATATAGAGCTGGACATTTATGACAATCTCATCTTTAGAACTGAAAAATTATTAAGATCTTTTTTTAAAGCTTTGAATAATGAAAAGTGCATTGTTAGTTGACTGCTAAAGCTTTCAACTATACAATACACATTTAGCTAACAATGTAAGAAGGCAAAAGGGGTAAAGATGTTAGCTTCAGATTTACTGCACATAAAGAGTTGAGCTTTTGTATCCATTACCAGCAGAGCATTGTCCAGATTTTTACTTTAATCACATTATTTTCCAGGTAAAATGAAATATCAACTTCTAAGACAGAAGTATGATTTTTTATATTTTCCATGGAAAATTAGTGTTGACACAGTTACCCAGAAATCACTCAATATATCACAATATATTCTGTCACCTGGTTTGAAAATACCCCTTGATGGTGGGTTTTTCAACATAACAGGGTTTTCTCTATCAGGAATGGTAAGCAGTTTTACTGATAGAGTATATACAAATATTTATTAGAAAATAATGCTTTCAAGTTGGTGGAGAGATATGTTTTATTCTGGGATTTGTTCTATTTCAGACTATTCACAGTGATGACTGATGGCCCCAAGTCTAAAATGGCTTCTACATATTCCTTTTCAAGCTCATCTTTAGATATTAATATTTTCTAATAAATCCAATTTGGGACTTTAGTGGCAGAATGCAATCTACATTTAGGCAGTCATCATGCTTAGAATAACATGGAAGTTCAGTGACCCGACCCACAATTAAACCAACCTCCAAAATGCACTTCTGAATACTCTCAAGTATTAGCAAGGAAAACAAGGTTTGTAATTATTCATTTTAAGAGGCTCCTTCTATTACACTAACTAGTGGGGATTCAATCCGAAGAACCATATTGTAAGGCACTAACCATCCTCCTAAATTGCAAGCATTATTTCTATAATTCATATAATTTATTGATGAAAATATTATTGGAATAATTATATTAATTGTTCCATAACATGTGTGTGTCCTGTATGCTTAGTCACTCAGTCATGTCTGACTCTTGTGACCCATAGACTGTAGCCTGACAGGCTCCTCTGTCCATGAGATTCTCCAGACAAGAACACTGGAGTGGGTTGCCATTTCCTTCTCCAGGGGATCTTCCTGACTCAGAGATCAAACCCAGGTCTCCTGCATTGCAGTCAGACTCTTTACTGACTGAGCTACAACATAATACTTTAAAATCCAAGTATATGTTTTTAAAAATCAACTCTCAACTGAGTAATTTAAGAACAAAGAATATTATAATAGTGTCAATAAGTCTATAATTGATCTGCATTAAATCCTGGTAGGGTGAAACTTCAGAAAGAAACTAATTTCTCATTCATTCTCTTTCCTATCTCTCTCCTGTCCGACACCCTCCCCACATATTACAAACTCACTAAGAAGTGTGTCTTAGTTCAGATATTCATATACTTTTCACTTTTCAACTGGACAGCATCCTCATAACTGGTTTCCAATGTCTTTAAACTCTAAACTGATGCCAGAGTAGTCATTTTAAAACAGAACTTGATCTTGTAACTCTGGTTTAAAACCATTCAGGAACTCTTTACAACTTTCAGGATAAAGTTAACACTTCAGAGTTTAGCACATAAACCCATGCCCACATGGCCACTAACTACCTAACTTCATGCTTTGTTGCTCCAAGTGGTCCCCTGTAACAGCATGTTATTCCATATTTCTGATTTTCATAAATATCTGGCAAAATCTTACTTGACCTCAAAACTCCAGCGATAGTGCCAACATTTGTTTAAGCTTACTTCTCTCCCTACTAGGTATAAACACCTAAATATTTATGATCTTGAATTCTTTACCCAGCGTAGGTCCTAGAAATGCCATATGGCTAATACTTGTTTGTTTAATAAATAAATGATGAATGTTACACAAATATTCTCTATTACCTCAAGAATTGTTCATAGGGTTCTGAAGGCAAGAATGCTGAAGTGGGTTGCCCATTCCCTTCTCCAGTGGACCATGGTTTGTCAGAACTGTGCTTGAAGCTTTCACACTGTGGTGTTGGAGAAGACTCTTGAAAGTCCCCTGGACTGCAAGGAGATCAAACCAGTTAATCCTAAAGGAAATCAACTGAATATTCATTGGAAGGGCTGATGCTGAAGCTGAAGCTACAATACTTTGACCACCTGATGCAAAGAACTGACTCATTGGGAAAGACTCTGACACTGAGAAAAATAGAAGGCAGGAGGAGAAGGGGACAACAGAGGATGAGATGGTTGGATAGCATCACTGACTCCATTGATATGAGTTTGAGCAAACTCCAGGAGATGGTGAAACAGGGAAGCATGGCATGCTGCAGTCCATGCAGTCGCAAACAGTCAGACATGACTGAACGGCTGAACAATAAGAACCTCAAGAGCAGCAGCATACCAAGCACAGTTCTTGCTGTTCAGTCGCCCAGTCATGTCCAACTCTGGACAACAGCGTGGACAGTCCCTCACCATCTCCTGGAATTTGCCCAAGTTCATGTTCATTTCATTCGTGATGCCATCCAATCATCTCATCTGATGCCCTCTTCTGCTACTGCCCTCAATCTTTCCCAGCATCAGGGAATTTTCCAATGAGTCATATGTTTGCATCAGTCAGTCAGTTTGGTTGCTCAGTTGAGACTGACTCTTTGTGACCCCATGGACTGCAGGATTCCCTGCCCTTCACCAACTCCCAGAGTTTGCTCAGACTCTTGTCCATAGAATCAGTGATGCCATCCAACCATCTCAACCTCTGTCATCCCCGTCTTCTACTGCCTTCAATCTTTCCCTGCAACAGGGTCTTTTCGCATCAGGTGGCCAAAGTATTGGAGTTTTAGCTTCAGCATCAGTCCTTCCAATGAACATCCATGACTGATGTCCTTTTGGATTGACTGGTTTGATCTCCTTGCAGTCCAAGGGACTCTCAAGAGTCTTCTCCAAACCCACAGTTCAAAAGCAGCAATTCTTCTGGGCTCAACTTTCTTTATAGTCCAACTCTCACATCCATACATGACTACTGGAAACACCATAGCTTTGACTAGATGGACCTTTGTTGGCAAAATAATCTCTCTGCTTTTAATATGCTGTCTAGGTTTGTCATAGCTTTTTCTTCCAAGGAGTAAGCATCTTTTAATTTCATGGCTGCAGTCACCATCTGCAGTGGTCTTCGAGCCCAAGAAAATGAAGTCTCTCACTGTTTCCATTGTTTCCCCATCTATTTGCCATGAAGTGATGGGACCAGATGCCATGATCTTAGTTTTCTGAATGTTGAGTTTTAAGTCAACTTCTTCACTCTCCTCTTTCACTTTCATCAAGAGGCTCTTCTTCACTTTCTGCCATAAGGGTGATGTCATCTGCATATCTGAGGTTATTGATATTTTTCCTGGCAATCTGGATTTCAGCTTGTGCCTCATACAGCCCGGCATCTCGCATGATGTATTCTGCATATAAATCAAATGACAATATATAACCTTAATGTACTCCTTTCCCAATTTGGAATCAGTCTTTTATTCCATGTCCATTTCTAACTCTTGCTTCTTGACCTGCATGCAGATTTCTCAGGAGGCAGGTATGGTGGTCTGGTATTCCCATCTCTTGAAGAATTTTCCACAGTTTGTTGTGATCTACCCAGTCAAAGTCTTTGGCATAGCCAATAAAGCATAAGTGTATGTTTTGGGGGAACTTCATTGCTTTTTCAATGATCCAGTGGATGTTGGCAATTTGATCTCTGGTTCCTCTGCCTTTTCTAAGTCCAGTTTGAACATCTGGAAATTCATGGTTTGTGCACTATTGAAGCCTGGCTTGAAGAATTTTGAGCATTACTTTGTTAGTGTGTGAGATGAGTGTAATTGTGCAGTAGTTTGAACATTCTATGGCATTGCCTTTCTTTGGGATTGGAATGACCTTTTCCTGTCCTGTTTGCATCAGATGACCAAAATACTGGAACTTCAGCTTCGACATCAGTCCTTCCAGTGAATATTCAGGTTTGATCTCCCTTAATATTGACTGGTTTGATCTTCTTGCTGTTAAAGAGATTTTCAGGAGAATTCTCCAGCATCACAGTTTGAGGCATCAATTCTCTGATTTCTGCCTTCTTTAGGGTCCTACTCTCACTACTGTACGTGACCACTGGGAAGACCATCACCTTGACTATACAGACATGCTGCCATAGTAATGTCTTTGCTTTCAGCCAACTGTCTAGGTGTGTCATCACTTTCCTGCCAAGAATCATCTTCTGATTTCATAGCTTCAGTCACCATCTGCAGTGATTTCAGAGCCCAAGAAGAGGAAAACTGTCACTACTTACCCCTTTTCCTCTTCTATTTGCCATGCAGTGATGGAGGAGCCTGGTGGGCTGCGGTCCATGGGGTGGCTAAGAGTCGGACATGACTGAGTGACTTCACTTTCACTTTTCACTTTCACGCATTGGAGAAGGAAATGGCAACCCACTCCAGTGTTCTTGCCTGGAGAATCCCAGGGATGGGGGAGCCTGGTGGGCTGCCATCTATGGGGTTGCACAGAGTTGGACACGACTGAAGTGACTTACCAGCAGCAGCAATGGGGCTAATGCCATGATCTTAGTTTTTTTTTTTTTTTTTAATATTTAGTCTTAAGCCAGCTCTTTCACTCTCCTTCACCCTAATCAAAAGGCTCTTTAGGCCCTTCTCACTTTCTGACATTAGAGTGGTATCATCCACATATCTGAAGTTGTTGATGTTTCTCCCACCTATCTTGATTCTGGCTTGTAACTCATCCAGCCCAACATTCTCATGATGTACTCAGTTTATAGGTCAAGCAAACATGACACTCAGTTGTTGATGTGTCTGGTGACAAAAATAAAATCCAATGCTGCAAAGAATAATACTACATAGGAATCTGGAATGTTATGTCCATGAATCAAGGAAAATTCAGTTTAGTTCAGTTCAATTGTTCAGTCGTGTCCGACTCTTTGTGACCCCATGGACTGCAGCATGTCAGGCTTCCCTGTCCATCACCAACTCCTAGAGCTTGCTCAAACTCATGTCCATCGAGTTGATGATGCCATCCAACCATCTCACCCTCTGTCATCCCCTTCTCCTCCTGCTTTCAATCTTTCCCAGCCACAGGGTCTTTTCTACGGAGTCAGTTCTTCACATCAGGTGGCCAAAGTATTGGGGCTTCAACTTCAGCATCAGTCCTTCCAATGAACATTCAGGACTGATTTCCTTTAGGATTGACTGGTTGATCTCCTTGCAGTCCAAGGGACTCTTAAGAGTGTTCTCCAACATGGTCATGGTCAAGCAGATGGTAAGAATAAATATTGACATCCTAGGAATCAGCAAACTAAAATGGATGGGAATGAGTGGATTTAATTCAGAGGGCCATTGTATCTACTACCATAGGCAAGAATTCCATAGAAGAAATGGAGTAGCCCTCATAATTAACAAGAGTCTGAAATACAGTACTTGGGTGCAACCTCAAAAATAACAGAATGAGCTCAGTTTGTTTCCAAGGCAAGCTATTCAACATCACATTAATCCAAGTCTATGCCCCTACCACCAAGGCCAAAGAAGCTGAAGTTGATCAGGTCTGTGAAGACCTAGAAGTTCTAGAGACCTCCAAGAACTACCATCTACAAAATAAGTTCTATTCATCATCAGGGATCAGAATGCAAAAGTAGGAAGTCAAGAGATATCTGGAGTAACAGGAAAGTTTGGCCTTGAAGAACAAAATAAAGTAGGGCAAAGGCTAACTGAATTCTGCCTAGAGAACGCACTAGTCATAGCACATACTCTTTTTCAACACCACAAGAGACACCTTGCCATCAAATACAATAGAGTCCTTTTTATCTTATCAAACTGAAATCAATTCTACAGCTAAAGAAAGAAGTCAATTCAACGGGAGTCACACAAACTAGAAAATTCAGTCTCCATGATTACCACTTTAAACTGAATCAGACACTTAAGGATAACCATGCACTAACATCAGGGAAAAATCTAGTTGAAAAACTACTTTTTTCTCAATGTTTTACAGTTGTTACATATCTTGATAGTAATTTTTTAGTGGCTTGCTTTGTTGAGTCTTCAAAGCATTCAACTCAGAATCAAGAACTCTCTTCTCTTATTTTTAGTTAAATAGTTTACACAATATTATTAAATTATGTAATTAAAAGAACAAGCACAACTGACATAATCAGATTTTGAAGAAAACACCACTGGCTTTCGGCAAACATACAACTAAACCAGTGGAAGAAGTATGTCAACATACTTGCAATAAGATTTTGGAAGCAGATGATACCAGTCAGTGAGTTTTGTAAGAGATGTGGAGAAAATCAGTCCAGAGGTGATTATGTGGAATTAGTTTGCCAACAAAGGTCTGTATAGTCAAAGCTATGGTTTTTCCAGTAGCCATGTATGGATGTAAGAGTCTGACCACAAAGAAGGCAGAGCACTGAAGAACTGATGCTTTTGAACTGTGGTGCTGAAGAAGACTCTTGAGAGTCTCCTGGACTGCAAGGAGATCAAACCAGTTAATCCTAAAGGAAGTCAACTCCGAATATTCATTGGAAGGACTGATGCTGAAGCTGAAACTCCAATACTTTGGCCACCTGATATGAAGAGCCAACATATTGGGAAAGACCCTGGAGCTGGGAAAGATTGAGGGCAAGAGGAGAAGGGGATGACAGAGGACGAGATGGTTGGATCGCATTACTGACTCAATGGACATGAGTTTGAGCAAGCTTGGGGAGATGGTGATGGACAGGGAAGTCTAACGTGCTGCAGTCCATAGGGTCACAAAGAGTCAGACACAACTGAGCAACTGAACAAGAACAAATGATAAGAGGACTTCTTCTGTGATAAATTTTTTGTTACTCATTTCAAGGTTCTATGGGGTCTTGAGGTCAGTATTCTGACCATGAATTCTCAATGTACAGAAGCAAAGTTCTAGATGTGATAGGCACAGGAGACTGAGATGAACTGATTTTGACTCCAGAAGATAGCCTGGACCTCTCTCCCTTTTAATGTCTGGTGTTTACTCATTCTCTCCTCCAACTAGTAGAATACAGAAATAATGAGAGACTTAGTTTCTGGTAGTTTTAAACATTTTCCTTACCTCCTTCAATTTGAATAGACTGAATGATGAAGATTAATAATCAAGAACTCACTTGATTACTGACCTGCATTTTGGCAAACCAAAGAACTCATGAAAATTATGTTGTTTTCATTTAAGGGAAAATGGGAATGTCCTTTAAAATCTTATGTTAATCTGAACCATTTTTAACTGGGATGACCTAATTACATAGTTCAAAATAAAAGCAAATCAGAAGTCGGTGCACTGACTTCAGCTATATAACACAGAACATCCTATTCAGAAAGTAGGAAACACACCTGTTTTGTCATGTGGTCATCACAGATTCATGAAAAACTCACCTTCCCAGAAATCAGAGGGGTTGGAGGTAGGGGATGGGAGGGACTCATGCTCTCTCCGGCACAGTAAATAGAGGAATGGATGTGCAGCAGCCAGATGTTTCTAGTAAATTCAGTAAATTCAACAATACCTTAGGTAAGCAGTTCCCTAAGTAGTCTGAACAGTTGATTTGTAAAAACTGGCAGAATACTTTTCAAATAATAAGCCTATCTCTTATTACTATCTATCACTCAGTCTCAAGGTGGTGTAGTCTTAGATATGTTCTTTTTAGTGTCAGGCATTCTCTATCCATAAGTAACAGCTCCCCTGAACCTGCTTTCTCTGGAAATTCATGAAGGGTAAGTATTGTCTTTAACTTTTTAAAATACATAAAAATGTGCATATTAGGGTTTACTATATATGTCATAGGACCTTCCCAGGTGGTGCTAGTGATAAACAACCTGCTGCCAATGCAAGAGACGCAAGAGACTCAGGTTCCATCCCTGGGTTGGGAAGAACCTCTGGAGGAGGAAAATGGCAACCCACTCCAGTATTCTTGCCTGAAAAATTCCATGGACAAAAGGAGCCTGCTGGGCAACCATCCATGGGGTCATAAAGAGTTGGACACAAATAGGCAACTGAAAACACGTACACACATGTATATATCATAATTCTTAATATATTACATCCACTATAATATCTCTTATCTTAGAAAGTATAATTATCCTAAAGATAACAATGTATCAGTGCCATCAATACATCCAAATTAGTTGGGGTTCCTAGTCCATCAACAAAGTTAAACCATTACTCCATCACTCTCTGCTTCGGAATTTGTCACTCATGGACTTGAAATAAATGAATAAATGTCTTCAAATTTTCCTTTTGCCTTAGTCATTCTCTAATAAGGATTACTGTCCTACTCATGAAGGAAGTACCTTGCTTATAGATTAAACTTTATACTTTCAATTACACTGCTTGCAAAGAATGTCTTTTAGTTTATTCCTGTATTGCGTGTAGAGAATTGCACCTGAGTGTTTTTAGACAGTAGTTGGCATTTTGAGTACAGTTTTGTCAAACCCCAGGAAGGTAGGGTATCTGGAGGAAAAGCAGTCTTCTTTAACACACAGTTACTGATCTCCTTGAAGGCTGTACCTACAGTATGCTGATGGGTTGTGGACACAGATGCAGATAGAAACCTCCCATCATTTTCCTCTTTTTTCCCTGCTTAAAGATTGCTGTTTCATCAAACCTCACTTTTTGACTCTCAGGCTTAGATGTTTGACCCTTCTCTGTTTCCTCTCTTACCCATCATGTTATTTTCAGTCTTACAATGGGAAACATCTGGAAGACATTAGCATGGTGGTTAACAATAGAGAGACAGGTCAAGAGCTGACTCCAGATGAGATCAGAAACAAGAGTTTGAAGAAAAAAAGGAGCGTGTAGAGAACAAAAGACAAGATGAGAGGAAGGAAAGGAAACATCTGAACACCTGTGCTCTTTACCTTCCCCCACCCCTCGACTTCCCTATTTGGTCACACCACACTCATCTTTCATCTCCCCTTCTCTCACTTTCCCTCACTCTCCATCTACAAACAACAGGGCTTCCGGACAAGATGTAGAGTCATAGCTTCTCCAGCCAGCTCCCCTGACAGCCTTGATTCAAGGACTGGCACTTGGCATCAGAAATGATTGTGACTGCAACCACTAGGATGCAAGACTCAACACCATATACATTCCTGGAAATCTACCACCCCTTCAATTACCCACCAGAGAAGCAGCTGCATTGGGTAAAAAAAAAAGCAGGGCAAACATGGTCCCAGCCAAGCACAAGCCCCAAACTATAGGCCAAGAAACCACCATAGGAAGCTAAATAGATCTCCAGTACCATAATCACCAGGAAGCATTAGCCACACAGGATATCACCCTAGCAAAGGGGCTCATGGGGTTGGATGCCAAGCTCTTTGTGGACATCAGCAAGGTGAAGCATCAATCCAAGGGTGCTGTCATCTTAAAAGCTGCTGAGCCACCAACATTTGTCTGGCTTTGAGTCACTGACCTAACAATATTTGGAGATGCTAACTTGACTTTCCTTGGGTTCAAAGAAATGATGTATCCCAAATGTGTGTGTAAAGAATGATCAGAAAAAATGGATAGTTTAAAAACATAAATGAAATATGATATTGCAACAAAGGACGATTAGGAAGGGAGGAGGTATTACTATGAGATGTGCACCAAATCAGGTAGGCACACCAGGAGTCTCCACACTATACAAGATTTGGCACCAAAAGGGACAGAAACCTTGTCACTGCTCATCACTGAAAAGTGTCAGAACTCAAGCCAAGCAATGCATCAGAAGACTGTTCCATCATCAGTGACACACCCCCTCCCTCAGGCGGTGTCCATTACCTGTGGTGGAAATCCCAGCAGCTGGGCAGGATGTATATGTCGTGGAGGATGGAGAAGAGAGTGGGGGCTATTTTGAAGTCAGAGGAGGATGAGCAGAAAGAAAATCACCTCAACCTTGCCCTCAACATACACACAGACACACACACACACAGACACACACACACTCTATCTCCTATTTAGTTTCTTCCTGTTGAGCTGTTCTCAACCTCCCTCTCCCCACCTTCTGCCACCCCTGCCGGGAGGAATTTCATGTACACCAATGAGGAGATATTAAACAAAGGAATTGGTTCCAGACGCCGTCACTAAATTGGGTATAAGTATCCACTTTTCTGACCCCATTCTGCATTTACCTAAGGAATAACAGGCTTAATTGCCCCAGTCCCACGGCTATGTTGACATATTTCCAAATGATTACATAACTTCCCCACATCCTTCGCTGGGAAGGAGTGTTTATCAAAAGCGTGGAAGCTGACAGGATGGCATTATTAGCACGGCTCAGAGCCGATCGCACTGCCGATTTGTTGAGGATGATCTTAACTCTAGTCACTTACAGATGGGATGCTTCCTGACACATTGCCCTCACGAAGGTAGACTACATAATAAAGGCATGCAAATGGAATGATGGAGGGATTACAGTGACAGGAGCTACAGTGGGGGAGTTGGGACACATTCTGAAATTATTGTAGGGCTAAACGATGAAAACATAATTTGGGGTTCACCTCCATTTGAGATTGTCTATTTATGATGCATATGTGAAACTGATGTGCAAGGAGACTGAATTCCAATGACATGTCCTCTGGAGGCAAGGAAAATAATTTCAATGCAACTAAACAGTGATGGGGGAAAGAGGAAGGATTTTTGTGATTGCCAATCCTGACAAAGAGTTCAAAACCCTATGAAGAGAGCCTGTATCTTTTATACACATAGAGGCACAAAATATTTGTATTCATTCACGATATAACCTGTATTCCAGTCCAAAAATTATAGTAACGTTGGATCAGTGCAAATAGACATAATCAGAAATGACTCTCAAAAGAGAGCACTAATACAATACCAGGTGAGGCTGGATGATAGAACACAGCTTACTTGTCAGGTAAAGCTGGTTCTTTTTTCACTACCTTCTTAACGACTGACTTGGCCAAATCCTAACAGCTTCTCCATGACCTCGCAATGGTTCTTTGGCTAAAGAATTGAGGAGGTGAGGCCCCCACAGCAAGACGGGGATGCCTTAATGAAGTACAGGCTCAGTGACCAGAGCATCAGACTCATCACTAAGGTGGTGGTGGATAGAACAGGAGCCGTGCCTGAAAGAGCCAAGGTAAGTCAAGAGCTCCTTGCTGCTCACTTTCAGCTATAAGGGCTGCAAACAGATTTGTCTGAATCTGCCATAATCATGTGGAGAAGAGACTACAGATCCCATGGCATTGTTGGCATTGGGGCTTGCTCTTTCCACCAGTGTCCAAGCCAGTTGGCCTCTGGTACTGTAACTGCTCCCACATTTGATGTTCACACCTTCTGTGTCATCTCCAGCTTTTGATTCCTTGCCAAAAAACTATTCATTGACTGTTTCTTTCTTACCTCCCCCTCCTATCTCTTCTGTTCCATTCTCCCTCCTTAGAATGAAAAGAAGATAAAGATTTCCAGACTCTTTGCTTGAGGAATATGCTCCTTAAGACAAGGATCGTGTTGCTCTGTAGCCCACAGTAGAACTGGTTGGTGGTCTGCAGGCTGCCTAAGGAACAGGCCAGGTCTGAATGGCGACAGTTCTGGTGGCATCATAATCATTTTTCACCATGTAGTACTAATTGCTCCTTCTATTTTAGATTTGCATTAATATTTTTTTCTAAAGAACCCAAGGCACCTTTTTAAAAAAATTTGTTTTTTAATGATCATCAACTTTAAAAGCCATGCAAATGTCAAAGAACAAGAATATATAGTTTTAAAAAGAAGCATAAATAGCTTATAAACATAGAAAAAGATGCTTTAGCACTCATCACAAAGATATGCAAATTAAAACAGTAATGAGATTATTTTTTACATATTGAGATGGTAAGTATCTATATCAAAATTAATAGCACCCAGAGTTGATGTGGGTGTGGGGAAACTGACACTCCCATACAATGTTAATTGAAAAATAAATTGGTATAATTTATTGGAGGTCAATTTGGCAGCACAGATGAATTTTAGTGCATATCCCTTTTTCAATTAATAAGCTTTCTTTTTAGAGTAGTCCTAAGTTCACAGTAAAGATGAGGAGAAAGTACAGTTTCCACTTCTCTCCTGCTCCCACATATGCATAGCCTCACTAACAACATCCTGTACCACAATGGTACATTTTTTAAATCTATGAACATATGTTGACACATTACTGTTAACCAAAGACAATAGTTTATATTAGGGTTCACTCTAGGTGCTTCACATTCTATGGGTTTTTACAAATGATTATAATGACATGTATTCTCCATTGTAGCTTCATAAAGAACAATTTCACTGCCCTAAAAATCCTGTTCTCTGCCTATTCATCCCTCTTCACTAACTTCTGGCAACCACTGATCCTCTTACTGTCTTCATTGCTTGGCCTTTTCCAGAATATCACATATTTGGAATCATATAATATTTCGTCTTTTCATATTGGTTTCTCTTGCACAAATACTCTTTTAGTAATATGCATTCAAGTGTTTTTCAGGTGGCTCTAGTCGTAAGGAATCCACCTGTCAGTGCAGGAGACATAAGAGATCTGGGTTCGATACCTGGGTCAGGAAGATCTCTTGGAAGACAGCATGGCAACCTACTCCAGCATTCTTGCCTGGAGAATCCCATGAACAGAGAGGCCTGGCAAGCTATAGTCCATAGTGTCACCCAGGGTCCAAAAGACTGAAACGACTTAGCATGCACGCACAATATGCATTTACGTTTTTTTCCGTGTCTTTTCATGGCTTGATAGCTCATTTCTTTTAAGCACTGAAAAATATTCCATTGTCTGGATGTGTCATAGTTTATTATTCAGTCATCAACTAAAGAATATCTTGGTTGCTTCCAAGTTTTGGTAACTAGGAATAAAGCTGCTGTATACATCCATGTGTAGGCTTTTGTGTGGACATATTTTCAATTCATTTAAGTAAATACCAAGGACTATACATACCTATACATATATACATAGATATCTATATGTACAATAGTACATACATACTATACATACAATTGCTAGATAGCATGCTAAGAGTAGCTCAGATGGTAAGAGCAGCTCAATGCAGGAGACCCAGGTTCAATCCGTGGGTCAGGAAGATCCCCTGGAGAAGGAAACAGCAACCTACTCCAGTGTTCTTGCTTGAAGAGTTCCACGGACAGAGGAGCCTGCCAGGCTATCATCCACGGGTTCGCAAAGAGCCGGACACGGCTGAGTGACTAGCACACACACACACACATGATAAGAGCATGCGTAGTTTTGTAAGAGACTGCCAAACTGTCTTACAAAGTGTCTGGAACATTTTACATCTGATGAGCGAGCAATGAATGAGAGTTCCTGTTGCTCCACATCCTTACAGCATTTAGTGTTGCTGGTGTTTTGGATTTTGACCTTTCTAATAGGCTGGCAGCAGTGTCATTGTTCTAATTTGCAATTCTGTAATGACATGTGAGTTTGAACCACTTCTTATATACATTCATTAAACAAGTGATACTTTTGAGTGAAAAAGTAACTGGAAATATGATAAAGTAAAAAACAAAACAGACACATTTTGAAATAAGCAATCTTTCCATCAGGAATAAAGACACTGGTAAAATGTGCCCAAGAACATGACACATAAGCATACTGGTGAGTTTTTGTTCAATACCACCCAGATCAGTTGTCTCCAAAAATATTTGACAAATATATATATTTGTCCATATATATATATAACATATATAAATACCTATATACATATATAAACACACACAACTAAAATAAAATATTTACTATTCCTACATATGAGGTACTCAGTTTTATATTCAACTCTAAACCAACTTATTATATTCTTATTTATTTTATTTTTCAAAGGATTGATTTACCATCTAAATCAATTTCATGATTCATTAATGGGTTGCCCCCAATTTAAAAATAATCAAATCAGTTGCGTGTGGTTCCAGAGAAATGCAAATCAAAACCTCAATGAGACCATTACACACCAGTAAGAATGGTGTCTATCCAAAAGTCTACAAGCAATAAATGCTGGAGAGGGTGTGGAGAAAAGGGAACCCTCTTACACTGTTGGTGGGAATGCAGACTAGTACAGCCACTATGGAGAACAGTGTGGAGATTCCTTAAAAAACTGGAAATAGAACTGCCATGTGACCCAGCAATCCCACTCCTGGGCATACACACCGAGGAAACCAGATCTGAAAGAGACACGTGCACCCCAATGTTCATCGCAGCACTGTTTATAATAGCCAGGACATGGAAGCAACCTAGATGCCCATCAGCAGACGAATGGATAAGAAAGCTGTGGTACATATACACAATGGAATGTTACTCAGCCATTAGAAAGAATTCATTTGAATCAGTTCTAATGAGATGGATGAAATTGGAGCCCATCATACAGAGTGAAGTAAGCCAGAAAGAAAAACACCAATATAGTATACTAACACATATATATGGAATTTAGAAAGATGGTAATGATAACTGTATATGCAAGACAGAAAAAGAGACACAGATGTACAGAACAGACTTTTGGACTATGTGGGAGAAGGCAAGGGTGGGATGATCTGAGAGAACAGCATCAAAACATGTATATTATCAAGTGTGAAACAGATCGCCAGTCCAGGTTGGATGCATGAGACAAGTGCTCGGGGCTGGTACACTGGGATGACCCAGAGGGATGGGATGGGGAAAGAGGTGGGAGGGGGGTTCAGGATGGGGAACACATGTAAATTCATCGCTGATTCATGTCAATGTATGGCAAAAACCACTACAATATTGTAAAGTAATTAGCCTCCAACTAATAAAAATAATCGGAAAAAAAACAAAATAAAAATAATCAAATCAAAAGAAATAATTTTTAAATGTGTAGGTTAGTAGTAACTCATAGGAAAACCTTTAAGGCTGATTATGAGACTAACAGTACTGGGGGCTAAACCTCCGAACTGTCCTTGATCAAGATCTTCCACTGAAAAATCAAAACATGAAGCCAATGCTCAGGATATGATTAGTTTCCTAAATTATTTAATTCTTATGTTAAAAAGTGACTGAAATGTCCATCTGCAGTCTTCCATAGCCTCATCGTCACCAGACCTAAAAATGAAAACCTGCCCTTGACTACCTCATCATATTAAACAGTACCATGCGTGGGCCTGCAAGATCAGGCACTTCAGTCATGCCCGACTCTTTGCGACCCTATGGACTGTAACCCGCCACGCTCCTCTGTCCACAGGATTCTTTAGAAAGGAATACTGGTGTGGGTTGTCGTGCCCTCCTCCAGGGGATCTTCCTGACTCAGGAATCGAATCCACGTCTCCTGCATCTCCTTCATTGCAGGTAGATTCTTTACCACTGAGCCACTGGGAAGCCCCAAATAATTTCATATTTATATTTTAAACTTAACTTCAAAGTCTCTAAAAACAAGTTTCTACCTGGGACCTCTTGCTTCTACTGACATTTACCTTCTTAAAATGTACATATCCCCCCCCCCACCACCCCCCCCCCCACCCCGCCCCTGTTGCTTCCTTGCTTAATTACGTCTTTTCCTTTCTTTGTTTCACCTTCCCTTCCCATCTTTCCTTCTTTCTTTCCTTCCATGTCCTCCTCTCCCTTTCTCCCTTCTTTCCTTCCTCTTTGTCTTTTTTTCCCCTCTCTGTCCTTTTCCACCCCCTCATTTCTTTCTTACTTCTCTTTTTCTCTCTCCCATGTCCATATCTTTGCTACAACATCTATATCTAGTATTTTTCTTTCAATTCATTCCTAAAGTTTTCACTGTATTTTGAACATCTCTTTATCTCTCAAATCTACTTTTCAACTTACATTCTTATGGCAGTGATTGCAAGTGAGGGATTATTTCCTCATATATACTATTAGAGAGGACAAGAAAAAACTTCCGTACTTAAAGTTTGTGTGTGTGTGCATGTGTGTGCGAAACAAAACCTGAATTCTCGGAATTTCAGAGAATGCTACCAACTTACTTCCTGAAAGTCAATTTTGACAGGGAGAAAAAAGAGCAAGCATAGAACAACAGAAGAAAGGAGAAACGCCCCAAAGCCCCCCATCTCACTCCCATTATGAAGAAAGGGGGAAATGAGGATGCTTTGGCATTTGGGTCTGGCTCTGGTGAAAGAGTCATATATTCCTTTCAAGAAGCTCAGCATCCTTATGTGAAACACCAACAGTCCAAAAGCAAAGAATAGAAAGACAATTATGAGTTGATTACATTGTGTTATTTCACCACAAAAGCCAGTTTCCTGTGTTACATCTTCCTAGAAAATCTTCCTAACCCATTTTAAGCTCAGAGTCCTGGTTCCTAGAACTTAAAGATGAAATAGATTCAAGCAAGATTACTGCTTTCTACTGCAAGTAAAATCTGTTTCTATTTCAGTTCTGCTCTGAGGTAGAAGAGACAGCATTCAGCTTCTCACGATAACATAACTTTCAGCTTGGATTAAGTCATTTAACCTTCCTTCTGTGTACATTATATAAAGTACCACCTCATGCAACTAGCACTTGGGGAAATTGGAAGGTTAAGTACAATACGAATGTGAAATGCTTTGAAAAATTTAACACAGATTTATAAATACACAGTTTTTATAAACCAATGAAAATACCTATCCTGGAAATATAATCATATTCTACCTCCACGGTTTGTTACCCGGCAACAAATTGGGTATGTAAAAACTTAACAACTTGAAATATTTCATATGCAAGATCAAAACCTGCAAGGTTTCTGCCCACCACCTGTACCCTACAACACCCACAGAAGAGATCACTTAGAAAGGAAGGGAAATTAATTTAGCACCATGAAGGTGCTAAGTGCTGTTCAGAATAATATATTCAAAATAACACATGGAAATAATAAAAATCCTCTCTTGCTTATTCCTCCCTGAGGCAAAAGTTTGATTTGTTTTTTCTTCCTCGGAGTCTGTGTGCCCCATTGTTTACCAGGTATTTGCAATGTTTGATGTGCAGACAAATTTTTTCAATCTTTCAAAATTATAAAACATTGACATGAAGGTATTTTTTTTAAAGTTGGTTTTATTTCCCCCTCTGGTGTTGGGGATGTGAGACTGCTTTGTTGGGCCGCTGGAGACAAGCTAAAATAGCTCACCAAAGGGAGGGGAAATCACAGAACAGAGGGAGTGGATTCTGAAGCAAGAAAAACTATTCAATAAGATACACCTCCGGAGCCACAGAGGAGGACAGGTAATCTGATCCCTGGCGGTAGCTATATCAGTTGCACCAAGTTCAATTGCATCTCTGTTTTACTTTCAGATTTCAAAACTTAAATCAGAGTTATTAACCAATAAACAAAATATACAATAAGAAAAGACTCTGGATTCAGTCCTGCAGTTGGATACGAGAAATCAGCCTTAAGATGCAGCACCTCATTATTTATAAAGCAGAGGCTACTGGCAGGAGTATATATGTTACATTTGTACACTCTGGTCAAGCATGTATAGAAATCATTCATTTCTTCTTTCCACTTTCTCTCAAATACAAATTTATAGTCAGTTGGTGACCAGAAAATCACATCTAGAAACTACCATTAATAAGTATAAGTTTCTCCTGAACCAGAAATATGAATTTCCTTCCTTTTTTAACCTGCTAATTCTTTCCCTAGTCCTTAGTTTCCCAATATAGTATCAAGAGGAGACTAGATTTAACTCCAAAATACTTTAACAAACTTCAACAAAAAGCAGCACTGTACCGGGGCACTTAGAGCCTCCCTGACATATACTAATAGAATTTTTAGCTTAAAATATATGTTTACATTTTTTTAGCAAAAAAGAGAAAATATTTTTAGATGGAAAGCCTTAGTTACGTAGCTACATGCATAATGACACAGATGTCCTTCTGGCCCTGTGAACGAAATGAAAGCTCCAGCCAGCCATTCTATTTTTAACACCTCTGAAGACTTACTTGTAAATGTATGAGTTACATTATAAGGGCCATGACACATCACATTTTGATAATAAAGATTTGGATGCATTAGTTTTGCAACTATACCCAGAGAATATGCATTCATGTCCACCTGGCTTTACTTTCTCAATTTTGTGTGTGCATGTATGCATATGTGTGTGTATATTTATTTCATATTTTTGAGTATAACTGCTACAAGAGTCCCTGATGCCTTGGTGTCATTGAAAGTTTTATTGTAGTTATATACTCTGTACAGGAGTGATGGAAAGATGGGGTTAGACAAATAGAAAATAAAATCCCAATCTTTAATTGTTGCTTTACAACTGGCTTCTTAGCTACCAAAGGTGATGGTTTCAGCTGCCTGTTTCTACCAGCTGCTACAGTGGTGATTTCATATCATGGACTTTGTTGACAGGTACATGCTGCTATTAGACACTGTGTCTGAGGGGTTTTTCTGCAGGAAAGTAAAGAAAGTACATTAGGAGCACACACAGCTCCTGCACCAAACCAACACCACTTTGGATAATGATACTTGTCACCGGCTTCAAGAAACAAGGAGCCATTCAGTCCCCACGTGTTTATGTAAAATTTCTCATATCATGGACTGTTTCCCAGGCCAAGTTCATTTAACTTTACAAAACGTAGTTACTTCCAACTGGCAGATCTTGAAAACAGCCCCACAACTAATCAAACAAAACAGTGAACTTAGCGGGGAAGTTAGCAGGAAGGTGGAGGTTATGTCTATAAACATATACAAATGTACACATGTATGTTAATATTTAACTGCTATTTCTGATGCATGATGTCAAATGACAAACATGGCTATGATTTGAGGTGCGATTTCACTCACTGCATGTATCTTTTCTCCTGTTTAACTTTCAAAAGCCAGTTCAGGGGACAATGGAGGTGTTTCCTCCGCCTAATCCAGCCCTGGGTCCAGGGCTGAGGCCACCAGGCAGGATAGACAAGGCCCAGTACCAGCACCAGGTGAAGATCACCCTGCAGGGAACCACAGCACACCAACAGAGGCTGTGTTTCCTTTCCATTTATGAAACATCTCTCTGCTCTTAAAGAAAAGGAAACAATTGCATCCCCCCTACTTCCTGCTCTTCTGTTAAATATTTCAGTCAATGTTCCCTGGGATATTTTTTGGCAGAGACTCTATTCTGCTGCTTTGGGTAGATGTTTGATACGCCCTTACAAAATAACATTTTTGAGTTTTAGGATTTTTTCATCTCTCTGTGAAGGCTCCATCACGTCCCCTCAATCCTATAGATAACAATAATAAAATATTAGACATGAAGGGGGCTCAGAAATCATCTACAGAGTTTAACTTCTTCATTTTGCAAATAGGGAAACTGAATCCAAGAGAAAAAAGTTACAAGCCTACAATCCCACAGCCAATTTGTGGCAGAACAACAAAAACGACAGCCAGGTCTCACTGACTCCAAAGTCTGGATTGGTTTTCCTCGAACGCTGCTTCTGGGGTGCCCCACATAAAGCAATCATACGATTACTTTGATTTGCTTTCTTTCATGATTTGCAAGGGCAAACCCAACTTTCATGTAGATATCATATGTACTTGAACAGGATTGTATATACCCAGCAGGTATTTAAGAAATGTTTGATAACATGAAGAAGTATCTAGTGTTCTCTGTGAAAAGTGTTTTGTTTTTTTTTTTCTTTAATTTTTTTTTCAAATGATGAGAAAAATACAAAAAACATTCAAGGAAAGGAAAGTAGAAAAGCTGTCCTTTGTAAAGGTAACCCTTTCTCTAAGCCTGGATGTTATGAACTTATGGTTAACCTTTTTAATGTTCTGCTTACCCTCCGAGCTTGGTATTCTTTCTCTACACTTAAGCCTGGAACATAAAATTTTGGTATCCCATTTGCAAGGGCGAAGGAGTTAGAAATAAAATGTTCTCAAAACTGCACAGCAAGTCACTGTGACCCATGTTGAGCATAGCAAAAGGATGCCTCCCTTACTCTCTAGAACACATAACCACTTCAGTTTATAAACATTTGTAGGACCGTGGGGTGTTGCTTTCCCTCTATTTAGGAACGTTTGATGCAACACAAAGCACTTCCAATCCTGTTTCTTTGGTGTGAAACTGTGCAGAAATATTGCCTGGTACGTGTGGAATATAAAGACAGATTTTTCAAAATACAACATGGCAGTCAGAAGCATTTATCTTGTTTAGTCTGTGTGGTATTTAAGGGAAATTCTCATCGGGAAGACATTGTTTAAATGTAGATCATTCCCTTGAATTGGGAGCAAATGTTTACTCTAGAAAACCATTGGGTAAAAAATTCTGGAGGTTTACTTTTAAGGATTTTATTTAATATATACAAATCAGGAAGAATATTATGAAAACAATCCATAGAAATACAATTATTTTATTAATACTATATAAAATATCTTCCTAGGCAAATATTTCCATAAAAGTTAAAAGCATCACTTGAGAATTATGACAATTTAAAAAACCCATAGAGGTAGGATATCTCCTTTTCTGTATTTTTCGTTCAAACGCCAGGTTTTTTTTTTCTTTTTCCTTTTAAGAAATCCCAGTTATTACTAGGTAAAAGATGCAAGGGCACTTAATGACAAACATTTTAACTTCAAAGCCAAAAGGTAGACCAAAATAGAACATAAATTGGGTTTCAATGAATCATTTCACCCACTAATACAATCTCTGCTGAGGATACGTGAGGCCCTGGCTTGATAAAGGAAAACTTTGAAATAATCAATGCGACTGACACTCAAGGGTAACAAACCCTTCATTTTTCATATAATTGAGAATTTTTTGATTGTCAAAAGAACATACTTCATGTGTTCCTAAAAATAACACACAATACCATACTGTAACATCCCAGAAGTTTACTTCATTTTTATATACTGCATGTGTTATTAATCATATTATTAAAAATGAAATAAAACATAATCAAGGCTCCACACCCAACAAGTTATAATTAAATAAATGCCACATTCCTGATTGTGCTAAGGCCAATTAAATCTAATTTCTCTTCTGTTTCCATACAGAGGCTTCAGCTCTGTGTGCAATCCAGGGGTAATTAATTGCCACCAACTGCCTTCCTCTAAAACAGGGGTGTCTGAAACTGGTAGCAAAACATGTGCCCCAGAGACCAAAACAGAGCCTAATGCTGCTTAGGATGTTCGTGATTCTTTAATGACCCAGAGTAAATTTTTTCCCTCCACAAGCTGCCATCCATTTTGTCTGTCTCTTGTGCATAGAACGACTCAGTGTTCTGGGTTTCATTAACGAATTCAGACTAGTAAGAAAGCCAGAGGCAAGGCAGGAAGGGTCACCCCTACAGGAGTGGCAGCCTCACCCTGAAAAGTCTACGCCAGGACAAGAAACTCCAAATGGGTCCAGTTTAAGTGAAGACTTTTCCAATTCTATCAGAAAATAACGTACCACTTGGAAAAGGTATTTGAGAAAGGCAAGGTATAGATTTTATTCTTTAGAACTAGGCTTCAAAAGAGGCCTCAGAGTGGCCCAATAATTGCTAAAAGTATATTCTTGGTGAAAATATTAGAAACTCTGTTCAGGGATAGAAACTTGATCATGCATACATTCATAGATTCTTACAGCTGGAAGAAACTACAAGAGGCTAAGAATCTGCCTGCAAAGTAAGAGACCTGGGTTTGATCCCTGGGTCAGGAAGATCCCCTAGAGTTAGGAAATGGTAACTCACTTCAGTATTCTTGCCTGGAGAATTCCATGGACAGAGGAGCCTGGCAGGCTACGTTCCATAGGGAGGCAAAGAGTCAGACATGACTAAGCAACTAACACTTTCACTTCCTCTTAAGGACAGGCTGCTTCTAGCCTATTCCTAACAAATGAAGATTGAATCTATTTTTAAAATCTTAGCAACAGAGTATACCTTTCTTGCTACCTAACCTGATATTTAATAATTCTATTATAAAAAGTAATGCATCTAATCTGAAATCATCCTGCTGGACCAGTTTACTGGGTGAGAAGGAACACAGTTTGTTTTCCATCTTCAGATAATAACCCTTTAGAGGTAAAGATTATTTTTCAGCCTCATCATTTTCTTCTGCAAGCTACATATCTCAATCCCTTAGCCCTTTAGGTCTAAATTATCCACACCACTCTTCATTTGTAGAAGCTAGATGAAAAGCCAATCAGAAGCTGAACACCACTCAACACAGAGATTGTTTTGTATCCTCTAAGGTGCTGCTACTGCTGCTGCTAAGTCACTCAATCATGTCCGACTCTGTGCAACCCCATAGACGGCAGCCCACCAGGCTCCTCCGTCCCTGGGATTCTCCAGGCAAGAACACTGGAGTGGGTTGCCATTTCCTTTTCCAGTGCATGAAAGTGAAAAGTGAAAGTGAAGTCGCTGAGTCGTGTCCGACTCTTAGCGACCCCATGGACCGCAGCCCACCAGGCTCCTCCGTCCATGGGATTTTCCAGGTAAGAGCATAGGAGTGGGGTGCCACTGCCTTCTCCGATCCCCTAAGCTAGACTTTTAATACTTGCAGTATCTTCCTTGATTTTAGATACTTAGTCTGTGTCAGGGCTTCCCTGGTGTCTCAGCGGTAAAGAATCCGACTGCCAATGCAGGAGATGCAGGTTCGATCCCTTGGTTGGGAAGAACTCCTAGAGAAGGAAATGGCAACCCACTCCAGTATTCTTGCCTGGGAAGTCCTGTGGCAAGAAGAGTCTGGCCGGCTACAGTCCCTAGGGTCACAAAGAGTCAGACACAACTTGGTGACTAAACCACCACCATTCTGTGTTGCTGACAACTGGCTTATTACCCACAATGAGAGCTTTTTGTCACATCTCCAAAAATTTAGACAATCCCCATCCCCTCCATGCAAGCTTAGCTGTTTTACCCAAGGGGACCTCCTCTTTCTGAATCTATTTATCTCTGACAATGCCTTGCAGTTTATGAAAGTTATCTTTAATTTGGATGGTTGTTTTCAGGGTCATCCTCAAGCTTGGGATCAATTTCTCTCTATTCTTTTCTTTTTGGATATTTATAAAAGTATTAGACAAAAATGGTACATGAGTTGGCCCCTAAAGTATTCCCCTAGCTTGAAGCTGAGTTACTGATAATCACTCTTCAAACAAACTCTGCATTTAACATCTTCATGCTGATATTTTCTATTTCATCTGGATTTCCACATTACATATACCTTTATATCCTCGGTCAAACCCTGTGAGGATGTATTTATTATAAAATGTGTGTATGTTTCTCTGTGGGAATATGCAGTAAATTAAGATGTCCTTCTGAGATCAGTAAAGCTGTGGCCTGGAATGCTATAGCATTTAACCACAGGTTTGATCCAACCTCCTTTGTAAATCACCTTGGGCATGTGCTTTCTGAAATATGTACATGAATTATTGCCTTATTTTCATACTGTGGGTATTGTTTATTATGGAAGGGCCATTAACCCTGTAAGATGCAGATAATCTTCCACTTGCTTGTCTACAGCAGAAGATCATTTACTGTCACCCTGATTAAATATATTATGACAGCAAAGCTAGTAATGCACAAGGTATGGGCAAAGAAAGAACATGCTTCACACACTCTCTCTGCCGCTCTCTGCAGAACTGTATCTGTATCTAATTTGGTACTTTTCAAATAAAGAACATCACATTACCAGAAGCCATTTTACCCTTATATGCTCACATACATTGGTCTCCAGAGAAAACCAGGACAATGGATTTCTATAAAAATTGTATTTACGAAGTAACAGTCCTGATTAAGTTTATTATTAGTGCCCAGAGTTTGTGTACTCCTGATGCCTCAAACACTGAATTCAAGGTTTCTCCTTTAGTACAAGCAATAAAACAAACCTCAGGCTGACCTTCCTTAAGACAAGCGCTAAAATAATGGTATTCCCCAACTTACTTTTAAACCCAAGCCTGCGACAAAAGCTTGAACGTGATCCACGAGGGTACACAACAACGCATCTCACACACACATGTACATAAAGATACATTATAAATTACATTTCCTACATCCTGTCTCTATACACACACATAAGCTGCTATAATTTAGTTATTTACTATGTACTACTAGTGGTGTAAAATGTCATTTTCTAAGAATACATCTGAGGCTTAAGTCAGCAGTTTTATGATATCATCTGCACTGGGAAAACATTAAAGGCTCAATATTTAATAAACATAATAAACATCCCCATGAAACAAATTGTTCATAAACTACCTGTTTAATTTTTCAGGGTTCCTGAACCACATATTTTCTTATTAGTTGTGAGCCTGCTGGGTTGGAGGATAGATAGGGCCTGTCAGGGATAGAATATAATGTAGCGGTTTTATGAATTATTTCTGTGAGGAAAAGCCTATTACAGCTGACAAGAGGGTGATGATATTAGCCCATCATCATTCAGATGGCACCACCCTTCCCCCTTTCATCCGTCAGGCCTCGTGTATGGGGGCTGTAAGCCACACCGTCTTTGCATAGCCAACACAAAGACAGATTCTACTCTTTTTCTGAGTCCATGAAACATTTAGTGTTTCATTTTGAATCATGGCAGATGACAGAAACAAATGGCCTAATGAATCTCGCTTATTGTCCCCTGCAAATCTGAGGATGAGCTAAAAGTAAAATCTCTGTTTCTTTGCTCTTCTTTTAAATTTCTTTACTCCTTTTTTTTTTTTTCCTTTTTGATGGATTTCTTCTCCCTGGAAAAATCTCTGTTGCATTCTAAATAGATGAAGTTATAGAATTATTTTCATAAACAGGTTGCTTGATTTGGAAATCAATTGCACAGCTCCTTCGTAATCCTTTCTTGATCATCTCTCGATAAGTAACTTTTGGGACAATCAATTTTCAATTGTAAATTATATTTTCAATTTTCAATTATAAAAAAAATTTATAATTTACATTATAAAATGTAAATACAACAGGGGGCAAGATGAGAACAAAAAATAACAAGTAAATGCTTACTGTATTGGGGGAAAATGGCAATGACTTGTCAAGAAGAATTGATGACAATAAGGACTAATTACCTTTGTTTTATTTAAAGGAAAATTCAGTCTGCAGTACCTATTTATACATTATTTGGCTGAACTTTATAGCTTTTGTGGCTACTTTTTAAGGTGCATTTACTTTACATGTGACATTGAGGCTTATAAGGGATTTTCTAGGTGGAGCTGCTCTGGGAAATAATGAAAAAGAAAGAAATGACTCTACTCACTAATGACATTATTCTCTTATTTGCTATTTTGAAAACCTCTGGGTAGGACTGAACACAAGGCAGTGCTGCTTTGGTAGTCTGAAAAATACCACCTGTTAAGATTTCCTTTATGCTCTTTGCTGCTCTGTTTAAAGGAAAGTCTTGTCCCTGGTGCTTGCTTCTCCTTCATCAGCATCAAACAGTACCAAATGCCATGTTTTCCCAGCAGACCACAGCATCAAGGCCACACGCCTGTATCATATATGCATGCTTTCAACAAAACACAAGAGCATAGTTGTTGAGAAACGTGCGTTTAACTTTGCAAAAAAGAAAACGGAAAAAAGTTCAGAGTTGGGCTAAAAATAGACTGGTAGAAATTAGTAGGAGAAAAAGAGAATTTCTCCTCCAGCTCCTTTCCATTCCTCAGCCTTTTTTCGCGTTTTTCTCTGACTCTGTAATGGATTTTTAACAGCCATTGGAGTTGTCAAGTAAATTTTTCTTAGTTCAAGTATGTACAATTGATTCTGATAGATGTTAATAGCTCCCAAACTAAGGCAGAGTCTGCAGTCAACATACAGGAATAACAATTCTGTGGTTAAAAAAAGAGAAAATTTGACAACTGATGCCATAATATAGGCCAGAAGCACTCCAGGTCAAATTTCCTTAGTTTTGGGAGTAAAATTTCACCAGTGATACCCCTAAGTTTATAACATTAGTTATATTATGACTCAATTTTTTAACATGTAGGTTTAGGTAATTTCATAAAAGGTTATTTCCAAAATATGAAATTCAGCAAGCCACTTTTGAAAAAATTGGATATAAATATATCCATTTTTTTTATTTTTATAATTTCCTTTTAGAAAGAAAGCACTACATAAAAGTTTGATTTTTAATACTAGTGTTACAAATTGCATTAATTGAATTTTTGCTAGTTATCAAGATTATGACATTAAAAAGACCCAGAATTACCAAAGCAATCTTGAGGAAAAAGAACAAAGCTGGAGGCATAACCCTCCCAGATTTCAGTTAATGTATAAAGCTACAGTAATCAAAACACAATATTGGCACAAAACAGATATATGGTTCAATGGAACAGAATAGAGAATCCAGAAATAGATCCACACACCTATGGTCAATTACCTTTGACAAAGAAGACAAGAATGTAAATGGGAAAAAGAGTCTTTTCAGAAGATAGCTCTGGGAAAGTTGGACAGTTGCATGTAAACCAATGAAGTGAGAACATAACCTCACATCACATACAAAGATAACCTCAGAATGGTTTAAAGACTTACACCAATCAGAATGGCCATCACTAAAAAGTCTATAAACAACAAATGCTGGAGAGGGTGAGGATCCCATACTGTTGGTGGGAATGTAAGTTGGTGTGGCCACTAAAGAAAACAGTATGGAGGTTCCTCAGAAAACTAAAAAAAAAAAAAGACCATATGAACTAGCAATCCCATTCCTGAGCATATATCTGGAGAAAAACACAGTTCAAAAATACACATGCACCCCAGTGTTCATTGCAGAGCTGTTTACAATAGCCAAGATATGGAAGCAACCTAAATGTCCATTGGTGGATGAATGGATAAAGAAGATGTGGTACATATATACAACAGAATACTATTCAGCCATAAAAGGAATAAAATAATGCCATTTGCAGTCACATGGATGCAGCCAGAGATTATCATACTAAGTGAAGCAAATCAGACAAAGACAAATGCCATTATGATGTCATTTACATATGGAATCTAAAAGAACCTCTCTATGAAACAGACAGACTCACAGACAAAGAGAATAGACTTGTTGTTGTCAAGGGGGAGATGGGGGAGGGGAGGCATGAACTAGTAGTTTGGGGTTATTAGATGCAAACTATTACATACAGAATGGATAAACAACAAGCTCCAACTATATAGCATAGGGAACAATATTCAATATCCTGAGACAAACCATGATAGCAAAGACTATTTTAAAAAAGTATATATGTGTAAAACTGTCACTTGTTTATACAGCAAACATTAACATTATATTGTAAAACAAATATACTTCATAAAAATAAGATTAAATTTTAAAAAGATTATGACATTAGAAAATACAATATAAATGTAATTCAATTACTTTTATTATGCTCTTGAGTAGTTGATTTCAACAATATTTGCTTTTTCCAAAAGGAAACATTTTATAACTAATGGTCATTTATTTCAAAAGTGTTTAACAATAAGAGACTTTTACAATCCAAATATACCAGAGATTGAAACCTAGTGAAGAAGGTCAGTTGTACAAACAGAACATTTGGAAATATTTCAGTCTAATAATTTAGTGCCATCTTCTTCATCATTATCTAATGCCCTTTTGGACTTCTTGTCAGTCTCTCAGCCTAGCCTAAGTACCAGGTAGAATTAAACATTTTTTATTTGAAAAAAATCAATGAACATCTTATTTTTATTTCTATCTCCTGCATATTATCACGCTAATAGAAAAAAAAAAAAACATGGTTTGCTAACAAAAATGTATACCAATTTATTTTCATACAGCAAAACAAGCAAAACCTAGAATTAAAAAAGAAGTAAAAGAAATAGATTTGTTTCCATAAACTGGCCTTGTTTCCTAAAAGACTGACCATATTAAGTGATGCTCAATGGTATCACAGTGAAAGAAATCTCCCAGGAGCTAAGGTAGTGCCTCATCCTCTGGTTTCCATCATTTTACCATCAAGGCAGATACAATTGTTCCCAACTTTGATGTACTTTCTAATTAATCAGTTCAGACTAAACTTTTAATGTTAGTAAAGGGCATCCTTTTAAACTTCATAGAAACACATATGTTCAGGAAAATGGTAGCATATTTCTTATTAAAAATAGATGTAATATTGCAAAATTATTAAGCAACTGAAGTTGGATTGAGGAGAAGTGAGGCAGCATATTTGTGTATTGTTAAAAGTAAAAGGTCATTGGCCAGGCGATATTGAGTATAACTATATGAAACTACTGTTTTTTAGATCAGAAATGGTTGAATAATTGCAATTTTATACAGTTCAACATAATTAGATTCATTTATAATAAGCACAGATTGTGCATTTCCTTAAAAAAAAGAAGTACATAAAATTGGTCAAGGTATCTTGAAGAATGATGAGCTATATGTGACAAGAATGTTGAGAAAACAAACTGAAAATTCTACAAGGTTAGAATAAGTAGAATTATAACAATAGCTTCTTAGAGCTGAGACAAGCAGTCAGTATCATATTCTTCAAGACAGACTCAGCATTTGGATAGTCTTAAGAAAATGTGGTCCAATGGAGAAGGGAATGGCAAACCACTTCAGTATTCTTGCCTTGAGAACACCATGAACAGTATGAGAAGGCAAAATGATAGGATACTGAAAGAGGAACTCCCCAGGTAGGTAGGTGCCCAATATGCTACTGGAGATCAGTGGAAAAATAACTCCAGAAAGAATGAAGGGATGGAGCCAAAGCAAAAACAATACCCAGTTGTGGATGGGACTGGTGACAGAAGCAAGGTCCGATGCTGTAAAGAGCAATGTTGCATAGGAACCTGGAATGTTAGGTCCATGAATCAAGGCAAATTGGAAGGGGTCAAACAGGAGATGGCAAGAGTAAATGTCAACATTCTAGGGATCAGCGAACTAAAATGGACTGGAATGGGTGAATTTAACTCAGATGGCCATTATATCTACTACTGTGGGCAGGAATCCCTTCGAAAAAATGGAGTAGCCATCATGGTCAACAAAAGAGTCTGAAATGCAGTACTTGGATGCAATCTCAAAAATGACAGAATGATCTCTGTTCGTTTCCAAGGCAAACCATTCAATATCACGGTAATCCAAGCCTATGCCCCAACCAGTAACGCTGAAGAAGCCGAAGTTGAACGGTTCTATGAAGACCTACAAGACCTTTCAGATAAATCCACGGCTAATTCATTTCAATGTATGATAAAAACCACTACAATGTTGTAAAGTAATTAGCCTCCAACTAATAAAAATAAATGGGAAAAAAAAAGACCTTTCAGAACTAATACCCCAAAAAGATGTCCTTTTCATTATAGGGGACTGGAATGCAAAACCAGGAAGTCAAGAAATACCTGGAGTAACAGGCAAATTTGGCCTTGGAGTACGGAATGAAGCAGTGCAAAGGCTAATAGAGTCTTGCCAAGAGAATGCACTGGTCATAGCAAACACCCTCTTCCAACAACACAAGAAAAGACTCTACACACAGACATCACCAGATGGTCAACACCGAAATCAGATTGATTCTATTCTTTGCAGTCAAAGATGGAGAAGCTCTGTACAGTCAGCAAAAACAAGACGGAGTTGACTGTGGCTCAGATCATGAACTCCTTATTCAGACTTAAATTAAAGGAAGTAGGGAAAACCACTAGACCATTCAGGTATGACCTAAATCAAATCTCTTATGAATATACAGTGGAAGTGAGAAATAGATTTAAGGGAGTAGATCTGATAGATGGAGAGCCTGATGAACTATGGACAGAGGTTCGTGACATTGTAGAGGAGACAGGGATCAAGACCATCCCCATGGAAAAGAAATGCAAAAAGGCAAAATGGCTGTCTGAGGAGGCCTTACAAATAGCTGTGAAAAGAAGAGAAGCAAAAAGCAAAGGAGAAAAGGAAAGATAATCCATTTGAATTCAGAGTTCCAAAGAATAGCCAAGAGAGATAAGAAAGACTTCCTCAGTGATCAATGCAAAGAAATAGAGGAAAACAAGAGAATGGGAAAGACTAGAGATCTCTTCCAGAAAATTAGAGATACCAAGGGAACATTTCATGCAAAAATGGGCTCAATAAAGGACAGAAATGGTATGGACCTAACAGAAGCAGAATATATTAAGAAGAGATGGCAAGAATACACTGAAGAACTGTACAAAAAAGACCTTCATGACCCAGATAATCACAATGGTGTGATCACTCACCTAGAGCCAGACACCCTGGACTGTGAAGTCAAGTGGGCCTTAGAAAGCATCACTATAAACAAAGCTAGTGGAGGTGATGGAATTCCAGTTGAGCTATTTCAAATCCTGAAAGATGATGCTGTGAAAATGCTGCACTCAATATGCCAGCAAATTTGGAAAGCTCAACAGTGGCCACAGGACTGGAAAAGATCTGTTTTCATTCCAATCCCTAAGAAAGGCAAAGAGTGCTCAAACTATCACACAACTACACTCATCTCACACGCTAGTAAAGTAATGCTCAAAATTCTCCAAGCCAGGCTTCAGCAACACATGAACCGAGACTGTCCAGATGTTCAAGCTGGTTTTAGAAAAGGCAGAGGAACCAGAGATCAAATTCCCAATATTTGCTGGATCATCAAAAAAGCAAGAGAGTTCCAGAAAAACATCTATTTCTGCTTTATTGATTATGCCAAAGCCTTTGACTGTGTGGATCACAATAAACTGTGGAAAATTCTGAAGGAGGTGGGAGTACCAGACCACCTGACCTGTCTCTTGAGAAACCTGTATGCAGGTCAGGAAGCAACAGTTAGAACTGGACATGGAGCAACAGACTGGTTCCCAATAGGAAAAGGAGTACATCAGGGCTATATATTGTCACCCTGCTTATTTAACTTATATGCAGAATACATCATGAGAAACTCTGGGCTGGAGGAAGCACAAGCTGGAATTAAGATTGCCGGGAGAAATATCAATAACCTCAGATATGCAGATGACACCACCTTTATGGCAGAAAGTGAAGAGGAACTAAAGATCCTCTTGATGAAAGTGAAAGAGGAGAGTGAAAAAGTGGCTTATAGCTCAACATTCAGAAAACTGAGATCATGGCATCTGGTCCCATCACTTCATGGCAAATAGATGGGGAAACAGTGGAAACAGTGTCAGACTTTATTTTTTTGGGCTCCAAAATCACTGCAGATGGTGACTGCAGCCATGAAATTAAAAGATGCTTACTCCTTGGAAGGAAAGTTATGACCAACCTAAATATCATATTAAAAAGCAGAGACATTACTTTGCCAACAAAGGCCCATCTAGTCAAGGCTATGGTTTTTCCAGTGGTCATGTATGGATGTGAGAGTTGGACTGTGAAGAAAGCTGAGCGCCGAAAAATTGATGCTTTAGAACTGTGGTGTTGGGGAAGAGTCCCTTGGACTGCAAGGAGATCCAACCAGTCCATCCTAAAGGAGATCAGTCCTGGGTGTTCACTGGAAGGACTGATGCTGAAGCTGAAACTCCAATACTTAGGCCACCTCATGTGAAGAGTTGACTCGTTGGAAAAGACCCTGATGCTGGGAGGGATTGGGGGCAGGAGGAGAAGGGGACGGCAGAGGATGAGACAGCTGGATGGCATCACTCGATGGGCATGAGTTTGAGTAAACTCCGAGAGTTTGTGATGGAAAGGGAGGCCTGGCATGCTGCGATTCATGGGGTAGTAAAGAGTCAGATACGACTGAGCGACTGAACTGAACTGAAGATAATCCCAAATTATGAAACACTTAATGCTTTGCCCATGATGTTTCCTTATATATATTGTTCCCTGTATCTAGAATGCCTGGCAACACTACTCATACTTCATGACCCAGTTCATTAGTTCCTTTTATATATCACTTTGCATTTTACACTATAATTATTCAGATGCTGATCTTTTTCACTGAGTGGCAATATCTTCAAGAGCAGGGTTGCTATCTTTTTTTTTTTTGTTTCTGCCCTTCTCATGAGTACTGCACCTCACATAGAGCGGATGGTCAATGCATGGTTGCTGAGTAATTTTTTTTCACATTTTAAACAAAAGATTATGACTATTGTCAGTCAATTTTTGTGTTTTCAATTATATAGAACTATATTGGGCTAAAAAAATTAGAAACAAAATAAAGCTAGAGATTATAATCAAGGAGGACTTTATAAATTAAATATATAACTGAATGTATATATTATAAAATGTACCAGATATCCCAAAGGCATACAAATGTTAAAATGTACACTGATGTACCAAGACTAAGAAATAAAACATGACATATGGTTAAGTGTCTTTGTTTTGTATCCAATTTTTCTCTTCCTTGGCCTTCTGAGTAATCACTGTGTTAAATATGGTTATTATTTCTATGCAAACATTTACTCATATATTCACTACATGCTTGCATTGAATATATAGATGGCTTTGGGTGGTAGGAATATTTTAGCAAATTAATCTTTCCATTTTAATGACAAGGCAAATCTGATTTATTTGTACCTTTTTCAATTTCCTACATTGGTGTTTTAAGGTATTCAGCAGACAGATCATTCACTTCCTACATTAAATTTATTACAAAATATTGCACTGTTTTTGATGCTTTTATTAATACAGATAGGATTTTCTTTATTTCTTTTTTTTTTCCATTTATTTTTATTAGTTGGAGGCTAATTACTTTACATCATTGCAGTGGTTTTTGTCATACATTGAAATGAATTAGCCATGGATTTACATGTATTCCCCATCCCGGTCCCCCCTCTCACCTCCTTCAGATGGTGCATTGTTAGTGCGTAAAAATGCAACTGATTTTTGTGTGTTGATTTTGTATCATGAAACTTTACTGAATTTGTTTACTAATAGTTTTCCTTTTTTTCCTAGTGGAGTCTTACTGATTTCTGTGTAAGAGATTATATCATCTGCAAATGGAAAAAATTTTGCTTCATCTTTTCCAATTTGGATGTCTTTTATTTATTTTTCTTGCCAAACTAACCAGGCTAGGCCATCCAGTACAATGAGATTGGGTACTCAAACAGTAGTGAGATTGGATATCATGTCCTGCTCCTGATCTGAGAGGAAAACTTTCAACCTTTCACCACTGAGTATGTTAGCTGTGGGTTTTTATTATGTTGAGGCATGTTTCTTTCATATGCAATTAACTGAGGTTGGTTTTTTTTTTAATCATGAAAGGGTGTTGTATCTAGTAAATCTATTGAGAGGATCATAAGATGTTTTACTTTCATTTGCTTTATTAATATAATGTATCATATTTATTGATCTCTATGTTAAACCATTCTTGCATCCACGGGATGAATTCCACTTGATCATGGTCTGATCCCTCTATGTACTGCTGAATTTGGTTTGCTGGTATTTTGTTGAAAATTTACCACGGATATTGACCTATTGTTATTGTTATTGCATTTCTTGTATTGTCTTTCTCCAGCTTTATATCAAGCTAATGCTGGCCACATAATATGATTTTGGAATTACTCTCACCTCTTCAATTTTTGGGAAGAGTTTGAGAAAAACTGGCATTAATTCTTCCTTAGATGTTTTGAAGAATTCACCAGTGAAACCATCTGTTCCTGGGCTTCTATTTGGGGAGGTTTTTGATTACTGATTCCACCATCTTGTTACTGGTCTGATCAGCTTTTCTCTTTCTTCAAGATTTAGTCTTAGTAGATTACATGTTTTAGGAATTTATCCATTTCTTCTAGGTTATCCAGTTTGTTGGCTTAAATTGTTCATGATAGTCTCATATGAACCTTTTTATTTTTGTGCTATCAGTTGCAATCTCTTAGCTATCACTTATGATTTTATTTACTTAAGACTTCCTTTTTTTATTAGTCTAGCTGAATATTTGTCAATTTTTTCTGTCTAAAAAAAAGAGAGTTTTCTTGATCTTTTCTATCATTTGCTGATTTCTCATTTACTGCAGCTCTGACCTGTAATTTCTTGCTTCTGCTAACTCTGGCCTTGATTTTTTCTTCCTATCCAAGTCCTTGAGTATGGTTATGCTGTTTATTTGAGATATTTATTAATGTAGTTGCTTACCACTATAAAATTCCCTCTTACAACTTTTCTTTATTGCAATTTGTAAGTTTTATGTTTCTGTTTTCATTTGTCTCGAGATATTTTTGCTTTAGTTTTTGATTTCCCCTTTAACCTATTGGTTGTTCAGGAGTGTGTTTTCATATCCACATGTTTGTGAAATTTCCAGTTTTCCTCTTGTAATTTAGCTCTAATTTTGCATCATTGTGGTCATAAAAGATATTTGATATGATTTTAATCTTCTTAAATTTTCTAAGGTTTGTTCTGTAGCCTAACATATTATCTATCCTCAAGAATACTCCATGTGCACTTTATAAAAAGAGTGCTGCTGCTGCTATATGTCTGCTAGGCTCATTTGTTGTAAAGTAGAGTTTGAATTCAATGTTTCCTTCTTGATTTTCTGTTTGCATGATATACTTGTTGTTGAAAAAAAGAGTTATTGAAGTCCCCTGCTATTATCATAACATCTGTTTTTACTTTCAGATATGTCAATAATTTGCTTAACTTTAGAGCCACTTATTTAAGGGTACTAAAGTTTGATGGATGTGAAAGAGGAGAGTTAAAAAATGGTTTAAAACTCAACATTTGAAAAACTAAGATCATCGCATCCAGTCTCATCACTTCATGGCAAATGGATGGGGAAATAGTGGAAGCAGTGACAGATTCTATTTTCTTGGACTCTAAAATCACTGTGGATGGTGACTGCAGCCATGAAATTAAAAGATGCTTGCTCCTTGGAAGAAAAACTATGAAAAACCTAAACAACATATTAAAAAGCAGAGACATCGCCTACAAAAGTCTGCATAGTTAAAGATATAGTTTTTCCAGTAGTCATGTACGGAGGTGAGACATCAACCATAATGAAGGCTGAGCAATGAAGAATTGATGATTTTGGACTGGGGTGCTGGAGAAGACTCTTGAGAGTCCCTTGGACAGCAAGGAGATCAAACCAGTAAATCTGAAAAGAAATCAACCCTGAATATTCATTGGAAGGACTGGTGCTGAAACTGAAGCTCTAATACTTTGGCCACCTGATGTGAAAAGCCAACTCACTGGAAAGACCTTGATACTGGGGATGACTGAAGCCAAAAGGAGGAGGGGGAGCAGAGGATGAGATGGTTACATGTATCACTGACTCAAAGGACATGAATTTGAGCAAATTCTGGGGGGTAATGAAGGATAGGGAAGACTGCAGTGCTGCAGTCCATGGGGTTCCAAAGAGTTGGATACAACTTAGTGACAAGAACAACAAAATATCAGATGCATATATATTTACAACTTTTATATTCCATTGATGAACTAATCCTTCATCATTATGTAATGATTTTGTCTCTTGCTATAGTTTTTTACTTTAATTTAGAGACTATTTTGTCTGATGTAAGTATAGCTGGCCCTGCTCTCTTCTAAATTTCATTTGCACAGAGTATCTTTTTTAATACTTTCATTGAAACCAATTTGTGCTCTTAAAGCTAAAATGAGTCTCTGGTTGGCAGCATATGCTTGGATATTGTTTCTTTATTCATTCAGCCACTGTATAATTTTTCATTGAGTAACTTAATAAATTTACATTTAAAGTAATTATTAATAGGTAAAGTACTATTGCCATCTTATTAGTTGTTTTCTGGCTATTTTGTAGTTCTAATCTTCCTTTCCTACAGTCTTCCTCTATGAATTAATGAATTTCCATGATTTGGGGCTTAGATTTTTTTCTCTTTGTCTTTTATGTATGTGCTATAGGTTTTTACATTGTGGTTACCATGAGGGTTACATAAAACATATCATAGATATAATAGTTTATTGAAAGTTAACTTTGATAGCATACAAAACTCTGCTCTTTTATTCCACTTCCCCATATTTTATATTTTAATGTCAAAATTTATATCTTTTTATATCTTGCATTCATTAATGAATTATTTTGGCTATGCATGCATGAGTGCTAAGTCACTTCAGTCATTCTGACTCTTTGAGACACTTGGGACCATATCTCGCCAGGCTCTTCTGTCCATGGGGTTCTCCAGGCAAGAATACTGGAGTGGGTTGCCAGGCCCTCCTCCAGGTGAGCTTCTCTACCCAGGGAAGAGAAACCTGTATCTCTTAGATCCCCTGCACTGGCAGGACTGTTCTTTACCACTAGGGTCCCTGGGAAGCCCTATTATAGCTGTAACAATAAGGCTTTTGTCCTTTAACACTTGTACTAGAGTTAAGTGATTAACATACCCACCATATTGCATTATTAGAGTATTCTGAATTTCACTATCACTAACCCTTACTAGTATATGTTTCATATTTTTGTATGCTTTCATGTTAATTAGCATCCTTTCGTTTCTCCCTAAATAACACCTTTCATCACTTCTTGTGGGGCATTCTAATAGTGATGAAATTCCTTAACTTCTGTTTGTCTGGAAAAGCCTTTTTCTTGCCTTCATTTCTGAAGGACAGCTTTTCTAGTTAAAGTATTCTTTTTGGTAGTTTTTCTTTCTTTCTTTCTGTACTTTAAAAAAATTTTTTAACTTTCATAACACTTTCTTCTGGCCTATAAGTTTCTGCTGAGAAATTCTGTTAGCCTTATGGGTGCTCCCTTGCATGTGAGGAATTTCTTTTTATATTGCTGCTTTTAAAAACTCCTTATTTGCCTTTAATTCTAGACAGTTTTATCATAGTATGTCTTAGAGAAAGTTTTTTTGGGATGAAGTGTTTGGGGACCTATTAGTTTCATGAACTTAGACACCTTAATTCTCCCTAAATTTTGGAAGTTCTCAACTATTATCAACTTAAAGCTTCTTTGAGTCAACTTTCCTTCTCTTTCTCTCTCATCTCCTTCCGGGACTCTGATTTTGTGTAGATTGTTTCATGTAACAGTACCCCATAGGCTCCAAAGACTTTCTTCACTCTTTTCATTTTTTTTTTCTTTATTCTCCTCTAACTAGATAATTTCAAATGACCTATCTTCTACCTCACAAATTCTTTCTTGTGCTTGATCAAGTCTGTTGTTCATGATTTCTATTGTGTTTATTTTTCATTTTATTCATTGTATTCTTCAGTTCCAGAATTACCATTTGATTCTTTTTCTGTGCGATTTCTTTCAGCTAAATTTCTCATTTTGTTCATGTATTGGTTTCCTGATTTAATTAAATTGTCTCCCTGTGTTTTCTTGTAGACTACTGAACTTCCTTAAAACAACTATTTTGTATTCTTTATCAGGCAAATTGCAGATATTTGTTTCTTTGGGGTTGGTTACTGGAAAATTATTGTTCCTTTCGTGGTGTCATGTTCCCCTGATTTTCCATGTTTCCTAGAGTCTTGCATTGCCATCTTCATTACTGAAGAAGTCATCTCCTCCAGACTTTACTGACTGGCTTCAGAACAGAAATGTCTTACATCAACCCCCTTACAGACTCTGAGGCTTTCTTAGAACTTTTCTATGGATGCTCCTGCTCCCTATTTTGTGTTCGCTCTTGAGAGGGAATTCTTAAGATTGTATGCATTTTCTTGTATAAAGTGAGGCCAGGTGTTTGTTTGCTCTTAATAGGTGGTAAAGCTCAGGTTTATGTGCTTTCTTCTAATCCTACAAAATCAGGCCTGCTTTCTATAAGTGCTCACTAGCCTGTAAAGTCTCCCTCTTAGCACCCTCAGAGGTATGTACAGGGATCTTGCCCCATGGAGTGTGCAAACCTTTGCTGAGGGGGAATGTGTGGGTGAGATGCAGAGTGTTGGGACTATCTGTTGGTCAGTTGGGAGATCTTAGGTGAGATGTTCCCTGTAGCTCATGGTTCGTCTCCTTGATGGAGTCTGCAGAGCAGTTAGAAGATTCTGCATTTCTTTAATATCTTCTAAGAGCCCTGGCTACTCTTCTCCTAGCTGCTTCCTGTCCCCTAATTGCACATCTCAGTATTCTGAATGTGGTAAAAAAAAAAATAAAGTGAATCTCCCTACTGTTGTGGGAAAATTGCATAAATCTTAATTATGTTGATTTGCTTCATGGTGATTTTCAGATCTATCATATGCTTATACTTTTCTTTATATTCATTCTATGAAGTTTTAATATTTTGATATTGAAGCTCCAACTAAAAATCTTAATCTACTGACTAAAAAGTTATTATAATATATAGTGGGACTATATGTAACTTTGTTCTGCATTTTCCAAGTCTCGTGTAAAAGTGTTATCATACTTTCATAATTTAACAAATAATGAGGGGAAAAAAAGTGGACCACTTTGGTAGCATCCCACAGAGCTGGGGAAGCTGGGAGTTCACTCATACACGCTCACTTTCCCCAGGGGGTGAACTGCAGGCCAACGTGTCTCTTGACACAACTGTGCCAAGGGTGGGGGTGGGGAGAGGGACAGTGGTAAAGTAAAGTGTTTCTCTGCCCTTTTCACTATCTAATCTCGGGGTTTTCTGCTCCAACAGTGTGCTGGAACTTCTCTGCTGAATTCTTGAACTTCCACAAAATCACTCCTATTCATTGGTGAGTGTCAAACATTGTGTTCTTTAAGGGGAAGACAACAGAAAACTCTTATCCTGCCATTTTAATGCCATCATTTCTCGGCAAAATTTTAATATTAAATTAAAGTATACTTCTGAAGCTTGCTCCTTACTGTTAGCATTATATTTTTCAGAGTTATTCAGGATGAGACATACAGCACTAGTTCACTTACTGAAAGTTCTGTACCATGTTTAATTTTTAATATACTATTTTCTCTTGATAGACATTTTGATTTTTGTTTATTCTTATTACAATCAATGTTGCTTTTAATATTCTAGTATTTGTCTTCATGTACAAGAGTTTTTCTTGGGTATGTACCTAAAGTTTTTGTTTTTTGTACCTAAAGTTTTTAATTTTAGTGTATTCAAATTTATTAAATCTTCCTTTATACTTTTAACCTTTTCTCACTTGTTTAAGATGTTTTCCACCCTTTTGGTAAATATATCCAATTATCTTCCAAAATTTTAAAATTTTCTCTTTAACATTTGAATTTTTGATTCATTTGGGATTGCCTTTTTTGTATGACTGCTGCTGCTGCTAAGTCACTTCAGTCGTGTCTGACTGTGTGCAGCCCCATAGACGGCAGCCCACCAGGCTCTGCTGTCCCTGGGATTCTCCAGGCAAGAACACTGGAGTGGGTTGCCATTTCCTTCTCCAATGCATGAAAGTGAAAAGTGAAAGTGATGTCGTTCAGTCATGTCTGACTCTTAGCAACCTCATGGACTACAGCCTACCAGGCTCCTCTATCCATGGGATTTTCCAGACAAGAGTACTGAAGTGGGGTGCCATTGCCTTCTCCATTTTTGTATGGCATAATATAGTAAATAATTTTTATATGGAAAATATATTTCCAGCAATATTTACTAAATATATTTTATTTTCTTCATTGATCTCAATGTAAATTTTGTTCTATAAATACATGTTTTTATATATGTATAGGTTTCCTGGCTCTCTGCTTAATTATATTGATTAATTTTCCATCACAACACCAAAACAACTAAACTTTAATAATTTTCTTTATGAATTTTGCTATTTAACAGGAAAATTCTTCTTACTTGACGATTTTTTTCTTAGAAGTGCTTTGGCAATTCTTGGCCTTTTATTCTTCCAAATAAATTTTAGAATGAGTTTGTTATTTAGACCTGTGAATAAATGTATTAGGATTTAAAATAAGATTGCTCTAAATTAACAGATCAGTTTTGAAAGAATTGACATTTTTGTAAATATTGAGTGTTCTATTAATGAACATCTGTGTATGTCTCCTAACTAAAAAGCCCCTTGCTGAAAGTGAAAGAGGAGAGTGAAAAAATTGGCTTAAAGCTCAACATTCAGAAAACTAAGATCATGGCATCTGGTCCCATCACTTCATGGGAAATAGATGGGGAAACAGTGGAAACTGTGTCAGACTTTATTTTTTTGGGTTCCAAAATCACTGCCAGATGGTGATTGCAGCCATGAAATTAAAAGACGCTTACTCCTTGGAAGGAAAGTTATGACCAACCTAGATAGCATAGTAAAAAGTAGAGACATTACTTTGCCAACAAAGGTCCGTCTAGTCAGGGCTATGGTTTATCCAGTGGTTGTGTATGGATGTGAGAGTTGGACTGTGAAGAAAGCTGAGCGCCGAAGAATTGATGCTTTTGAACTGTGGTGTTGGAGAAGATGCTTGAGAGTCCCTTGGACTGCAAGGAGATCCAACCGGTCCATCCTAAAACAGATCAGTCCTGGGTGTTCATTGGAAGGACTGATGCTGAAGCTAAAACTCCAATACCTTGGCCACCTCATGCGAAGAGTTGACTCATTGGAAAAGACCCTGATGCTCGGAGGGATTGGGGGCAGGAGGAGAAGAGGATGACAGAGGATGAGATGGCTGGATGGTATCATTGACTCGATGGACATGTGTCTGAGTAAACTCTGGGAGTTGGTGATGGACAAGGTGGCCTGGCACGCTGCAATTCATGGGGTTGCAAAGAGTCGGACACGACCGAGTGACTGAACTGAACTGATGTAGGTCTCCCCATGTTTCAATCTCTAAATCAATTAAATGTAATTTTCTTCTTAACAGTTATGCCACATATTTTATCAGCTTTATTTTTCCAGATTTTATATCTTTAGTAATTTAAATGACATTTCTTCAAGAGTTGCTGCCATTCAGTTGCTGAATTATGCCCGACTCTTTGCAGCACCATGGAATGCAGCATGCCAGGGTTCCCTGTCCTTCACTATCTCTCAGAGTCTGCTCACATCCATGTCCATTGAGTCAGTGATGTTATCTAACCATCTCATCCTCTCTATCTTCTCCTTTTCCCTTCAATCTTTCCTAGCATCAGGATCTCTCCCAATGGCTGCAATCTTTCCTAGCATCAGGATCTCTCCCAATGGGTTGGCTCTTCGCATCAGGTGGCCAAAATATTGGAGCTTCAGCTTCAGGTCAGTCCTTCCAATGAATATTCAAGGTTGATTTCTTTCAGAATTGGTTTGATCTCCTTGCAATTTAAGGGACTCTCAAGAGTCTTCCTCACCACACTTTGAAAGCATCAGTTCTTCAGTGCCCAGTCTTCTTTATGATCCAACTCTCACATCCATACATGACTACTGGAGAAACCATAGCTTTGACTATGAAGACAGTTCTCAGTAAAGTGATATGTTTGTTTTTTAATACACTATTTAGGTTTGTTATAGTTTTTCCTCCAAGGAGCAAGTATCTTTTAATTTCATGGCTGCAGTCACTATCTGCACTGACTTTAGAGCCCAAGAAAAGAAAATCTGTCACTCCTTCCACTTTTCCAACCCTTCTTTTTGCCATGAAGTGATTGGACCTCATGCCATGATCTTAGATTTCTGAATGTTTAGCTTCATGCCAACTTTTTCACTCTCCTCTTTCACCTTCAGCAAGAGGCTGTTTAGTTCCTCTTCACTTTCTGCCATTAGAGTGGTATCATCTGCATATCTGACATTGCTGATCTTTCTTCCAGCAATCCTGATTCCAGGTTGTGATTCATTTAACCTGGCATTTCACATGATGCTCTCTGCATATAAGTAAAATAAGCAGGTTGACAATATACAACCTTGACATACTCCTTTCTCAAATTTGGAACCAGTCAGTTGTTCCATGTCCAGTTTTAACTGTTACTTCTTGACCCACATATAGGTTTCTCAGGAGACAGGTAAGGTGGTGTGATATTCCCATTTCTTCAAGAAATTTCCACAGTTTGTTTTGACCCACATAGTCAAAAGCTTTAGCATAATCAATGAAGCAGAAGTAAATGTTTTTATTTTACTCTTGCTTTCTCCCTGATCCAACAAATGTTGGCAATTTAATCTCTGGTATCTCTGCCTTTTCTAAACCTAGCTTGTACTTCTGGAAGTTCTCAATTGACATACTTTTGAAACCTAACTTGAAGAATTTTGAGCATAACCTTGCCAGCATGTGAAATGAGTGTAAGAGTACATTTTTCTAATTGTATGTTGCTTGCATGCAAAATTGTAATTGTCTTTTGCATGTTGACCTAACATCTAGCAACTTTTGAATACTTTTTAAGTAATAAGTGAGTAAAGGGCATTTAGGTTATAGAATATGGCCAGGTTAGAGCACCAAAAGACCTTTTCACTGAACAATGATCGAAGTCTAGAAAGCTATATTATCTGAGACATCTTAGACTCAGAAATGGCATAGCTGATCTCCGAGAATCCCTTTATTCTAAAATAATAATAAAAACAGAAAATAAAATGAATAAAAATGTCAGTGCTGACAAAAATTGAGAATATGTTATAGTACTGTTGGCAAGGATATGGAACAGTTCGAATTCTCATACACTTCTCTTGGAGGGCAAAATTCTAATTTAAATGTTCAAATTACATTGGAAAACAATTAGACATTTTTCTCAAAGCTGATGTATTGAATATCCTGCAATCTGGAAATCCCATTTCTTATGTATATGTCTATGTTAGCTTTATGCTATGCATATGTACCAGGAGATATATATGAATGCTGATAGCAACATTCATCATCAGAGAAAACAATCTGGAAAAAATTTTTAAATTCCATCAAAATGGTATAGTCACATGATTGATTTTTATACAGCAATAAATGAAATAAATATACATAAAGAATGAGTGATAAGCTTTGAGAGCATAATGTTGAGTTAAAAGGCAAGTCTAAGAAGATAACATATAGTATATTATCATTTTCTGCAACTCCCAAAACAGTAAAGCTAAACAATATATTCTTAGGCATTTAATATTATGACTGAACCCCACATTTAAAAAAAAAACAATGAGGAAACAAACACAAATGTAGGATACTTGTGTCTCTGAGGAAAGAATCAAAGAAATAAGACAAGGAAAGAACACATAGGTAAATGCAAATTACTGGAAATTCCTGTCTCTTGGGCTGAATGTTGGGTTTATGGATATGTATTATACTGTTAAGCTCTATTAATAACATTTACATAACAAAAATTTTGCATGTGCTAAAACATAGTAAAAATGAAATAAAAGTAGAAAAGAATATAAAACATTTATCCTTTTATTTAGTGTATAATTATTAAACACCTACCTAGAGAATTTCATGGACAGAGGAGCCTGGTGGGCTACAGTTGTGGGATCACAAAGAGTCAGACACAACTGAGTGACTAATAGTGCGACTACCTCTACCAGTGCCAGATACAACTCTAGCTACCAGGAATTAAACAATATCCAGTGTCAATATTTAAAAAACAGGGGAAAAAAATCTCTGTAATCTTGGAACATGCACTGAACAAGATTCAACTAAACAAACTTTATGAAATAGAACTTATTAAGATTAAAATACTTTATAAAGTTACGGAAATAAAAATGGAAAATAAAAAGGAGCCTGTATTCTAATTTTTTAAAAAATCAAGTTTTGAGGTTACCAACAGTCTGACAAAAGAAAAGTCCACTTAAGGAATCAAATCCCTCCATAGTAATCTTATTTCATCCTTTCCAAGAAAAACAGCCTCAACGATGGCCAAAGCGTGTGATTTGAGAGGCAAACTGGGCAAAGCATCGTTTTAGGTTTTTGAGGAATTTAATTTCAATTTAACTATTCACAGACTGTTAAGACCAGTTGAACTTTTCTGCCCTAAATGTCCAGAGTGTGCTCAGTTGCTTGAGTCATGTCTGACTCTGCGACCCTACGGAGTGTCCATGGGATTCTCTAGGCAAGGATACTGGAATGGGTTGTCATACCTTCCTCCAGCGGATCTTCCTGACTCAGGGATGGAACCTGCGCCTCTTGCAACTAATGCATTGGGGCAGATTCTTTACCCACTGAGCCACCAGAGAAGCCCAAATGTTCAATACTCTGTATCTTTCAAATTGGGACAAATATGGACTAACTCTATCTTGGATACAAATATTAAACCTTTGCTGATCCCTTCAGAAACCCTACATGAGCCTCCAGTCAAATAATCACTCAATATCCACCATAGTGAAATGACTGGATGGCATCACCACTGCAATGGACATGAACTTGGGCAAACTTTGGGAGATGGTGAGGGACAGGGAGGCCTAGTGTGCTGCTGTCTACGGGGTTGCAAATAGTTGGACGTGACTGGGTGGCTAAACAACAAGATTTACCATAGACTGCGCAACGGTGGAGAATCTGGATGTAGTTGCATTCAGGGTGTTAATGAATAAGCATTTCGTCAGCTCAGAACTGCAGAATTCTCCTACCAATCAGAAAAATCACTAATGAGGCTACAAACTGTTATACTCTGAGAGTTGCCATACTAATGAACATTTCTAGATAGCAAGTTTTTTCTTCTATATACATAGGAGTGACCAGAGGGGAAAAAGAATATAATTTAGTGTAAAAACTTCAAGTGATCCTTGAGCTTTGAATGTGAAAACAAAAGAAGAAAAAAAATCAGTATTTACTGCCACCTGGGTTAAGATTTATTGTTTAATTTGGGGTTGAATTACAGCATTTATTGTGCTAGACCAAAAAGTTTGGGGCACTAATTCAAGAGAGCATATTTGGCACTAAATTTTCTAAGGTATGATTAAGAAACCAAAGACTTCTATTAAACTCAGTAAACATCTTGAAAATGGCAAAAGGAACTTTAAAAGATTAATGGGTATGCCATCTAGATGTAATACTGCTAAAGTTTAATACATAGCTATTAGGTTTTTCACCTGAGTTAATAAATAGAATTACACCATTCTTGGATGAATCTAAGCAGATTTCTGAAAATAACCGGTCTCAGATAAACTGAGATAAAGAAATTCTATCCCCAAAACAAACCTACCAATAGGGAGGACAAATTTTTTAGTCATAAAAACTGATGAAGAGCAGAATGCACTGAAATTGTGCTGAAATATACACAAATTAAATAAGATCGCTGTTTCAGAAAAATAAAAACTTTCATCTGTGCAAACTGAGGCATAGACTCAAGGCAAAGTCAGTTATCCATCATGGTAGTTAGTTTAAAATTCTTTGGACATAAAGAATAAAGGAACAAAAATGTTCAAAGTGAAAAGTAAAAGTGTTAGTTGCACAGTTGTGTCTGACTCTTTGTGACTCTATGGACTATAGCCTGCCAGGCTCCTCTGTCCATGGAATTTTTCAGGCAAGAATACTGGAGTGAGTAGCCATTCTTTTCTCTAGGGGATCTGTCCAACACAGGGATCGAACCCAGGTATCTTGCGTAGCAGGTGGATTCTTACCATCTGAGCCACCAGGGAAGCCCCAAAATGTTCAAAGCTAGCATTAAATAAAACACTACGTGTCAAGCATAGTACCTGGCAAATAGGAATCATTCACTAAATGGATTTAGCATTGAAGTAGCAGTGCTATTGTTACTGGTTGATTTAAAATTAATGATCTTTCAGGCTTCTCTCATAGCTCAGTCAGTAAAGAATCTACCTACAAAGCAGGAGACCTGGACTCTATTCCTGAGTTGGGAAAATCCCCTGGAGAAGGAAATGGCAACCGGCTCCAGTGGGCAGAGTAGCCTGGCAGCAACAGTCCATGGGGTCACAAGAGTCAGACCTGATTTAGCAACTAAACCACCACCAAGGTTATGACATCCCTTCTTGATGCTCCTCAATTCACTCAACAATATTTAGGTTATAATATATCTAACCTGTGGGGTCTGACTTGTTATAAGGAGTTCAGAACTGATTAACTTGAATAAGAGAGGAAAATAATATAAGTGAAACCTTCATTTGCACATCATTGTCAAATGAATATGTAAATGAGGTAAAGAGATGCATTGGAAATGCCCCAAGAAAGGGACTTTCAGGGGAAAAAATTAAAGGTCAAAGACATGGTAAAGTTTTCTAAAAGTAATCTACCTTTGATAATAAACTCTCTTCAGATACCTAGGAAATCCTATCTTACTCCCATATGTTAATATCATCTTTGAATATAAAATCCAAATTAAAAACTAATTCTTAATAGAAAGCTTTTGTTAAAAGCAACATTTTGAAATGCTGTCAGTAACTATCATAAATATTTGAGAAGTTAATATTTTAATCTTCAACTATAGCACAGAAAACACTTGTAGTGACAGACAGTGCTTCATTAATGGAGTTCTGTGTGTCTAATTGCTTTAGGCATAGGGAGCTGCATTATTTTGACACATGACATGCAATTAGAACATGGTCACACGGCTAACGGGAGATTTTACACCTTTTTTTCCTTCTACATTCAGAGTGAATAATTAGCATATTTTTTCTGCTTAGAATAATAATCAGAGCCTTAGATCCAGAAATTGCCTAATGAGGTAAAATTCCAGTTGTTGACATTAATACATGTGACACATTTTTTCAGTTGTTAAAGTAAACCTTCAAGTAAACCTTGAAGCTACCATTTCATTTACCCTTTCCAAAGTGCCCCTACCAGCCAGGAGTTATGTTATTCTTAGCATAATATTATTGAGACGAAAGACCACAATAGATGTTTTATACCATTATTTCAGGGCTCCACACATAGTAGGTGTAAAATCAATACTGCTTACAAATTTTAAAAAGGTTCCGTTTGGTATCTTCTGTAGTCATTTAATGATTATCAGCATTCAAAATTGATATAAAACCATTTTAGGTTATTTTGGAGCATTATTAGAATAAAAAATGGATTATTTTAACAATTCAAAATTATATCAAAACAGTTGAAGTTTTCAAAGTGTTCTTAATTTTATTGCAAACATTTAACAGTAAGGAAAAAAATCATCCAATATATTCCTAAAGCAGAGCCAAATTTTATGTAAAGTTAGTAAAAATTAGGTTTCAGAGTTCATCAATTAAGTGACCCCATCCAAGGCAAACATGGTATTCCTAATAATTTTATCTTCCTAACTTTGCATTTTTTCCTTAAAGAGTTCTCCACCCTAGTCATAAATGCTTCAGTCCCCACAAAACTTGGATCTGCCCCTGGTAAAATCACCATGCTAGGTTAATACAAACTCTTGGATACTTCCAAGAGCTTTTTTCGCCCTTTTTTGAAAATACTATCCCTTTTTTATTTTTTGTGAAGACCATAGTGACTTTGAGAGTTCTATCAGTAATGCCATAAACTAGTCAAAATGGCAGACTTTAAGGTACCACCACCCCCACAAAGAATTAAATTTTGCCCCCTTTGTCTATTACTTAATATGAACCTACAAAATTATTAAGCATTTACAAATTAAGTCAGTGAGCAAAATATTAACTTGGTATTATGACCTGTGATGTATATTACATAGGAGCTATATATTGAAGATAGACCAAAAAGAGAAAAGCCATCAAGATAGAGCAGAGGTCCCCAAACTCCAGAATCTAATGCTTGATGACCCGAGGTGCAGCTAATATATTATAATAAAGACTGAAATAAAGTGCACAAGAAATATAATGTACTTGAATCATCCTGAAACCATCCCACATCCTCTGGTCCATGGAAAAATTGTCTTCCATTGAAACCAGTCCCTGGTGTCAAAAAGGTTGGGGACTGGTGGAGAAGAAAGGACAAGAACCACTGACTAGGCTTTAGTTTCTTTTTTAAAATAAATCTGTGCTGTGCCATGCTTAATCGCTCAGTTGTGTCCGACTCTTTGTGACCCCATGGACTGTAGCCTGCCAGGCTCTTCTCCTCATGGGAATTCCAGGCAAGAATACTGGAGTGATTTGCCATGCCCTTCTTCACGGGATCTTCCCACCCCAGGGGTCAAACCCAGGTCTCCTGCACTGCCAGCGGATTCTTTACTGTCTGAGCTACCTGAGAAGCCCAAAGTAAATATGTATAAGCCTAAATGTTTTCAAGGCATATTTAAGAAAATCGTGAAGAATTTCACTATTATCAGTTCTAAAAGTCTTGATTAATCAAAGAAATTATATTTTGAAATGTTGATTGTTAAATATATGAAAGAATATGTAAAGTCAATAATCCTGGGTTTTTATTACTGTCCTTTAGTGAATGACTTACTACTGTTCCTATTGCTCTACCTGTATAAAGACACCAGACAAAAATTCCAGTACGCAATCTACAAACTGTAACAACTCTCATTTGGTACCAGATTACTTGTGAAGTAGGAAAAGATATGCACACATCATGTCACTATGACTCCAAAGCCAAATTAGTTAAATAATAGTTAAGATGAACTTTCAGTTTGTAATCTGTAAATAGGCAAGAGTATCAAAGATAATTATGACAAATGACAATGCCATGTGACTAGCTCTACCAGATGTTAAACTATTTCATTAAACTACAGTAATTAAAACAGTGTGGCATGGACTAATTTTATATATATATACTAAACCATATATACACTATACTATATATATGCATATATATGTAAAGCAGATAAATGAAATAAAAATAATTCAGCTATAAACCCTTTTCTCTTAATAAACAGGAAGAGTAGTGAAGTAGGAACTTGTTTTCTTTCAGTAAATATTAGGACAACTGACCAGAAACATTAAAGAAAAAAATGCTAAAACTAATTAAATCACTTACAAATTACTTTACACAGCTGTAACCATATGCAAATAACCTATATGTAAAGTACATACAAAATATAAGAAAATAACATCTGTGTTTATAAACTCATGTAAAGGAAAGGACTTGATGAACTTAGAAACAATGGAAAAAATTGCAAAGGAAAAGAGTGATAGATTTTATATCACGAAATGTACTATTTATACTTTCTTTGGTAGAAAGAAAAGGAAAAAGATTATAAGAGTGAGAATTATAGACAAATGAAAATATTTATAGCAATGTAGCAATAGGGTTGCTTTTATTACATAAATCACCCTCCAAAATTCATAAGGCAATCATTAAAAGCCCATGATTAAGTGGACAAAGAATATGATCAAATAATTCACAAAAGAATTACAGACAGAAAGTAAACATGATATAAATGTTAATTCTCCCTAGAATCCCATATATGCAGATTTAAACAATAATAATATCACATTCCTACTTATCAAATAAATAATATGCAAGGCTGTGTATTCTAATATTTTTATCAAATAATCCCAATTCCAGAAAGTGTTAGTAACAAAATCCCAAATGCTAAACTCTCTGTGTAGAGTGAAGTAACCCAAAAGATAAACACCAATACAGTATACTAACACATATATATGGAATTTAGAAAGATGGTAACAATAACCCTATATACAAGACAGAAAAAGAGACACAGATGTATAGAACAGACTTTTGGACTCTATGGGAGAAGGCGAGGGTGGGATGATCTGAGAGATTAGCATTGAAACATGTATAATTATTAAGTGTGAAACAGATCGCCAGTCCAGGTTGGATGCATGAGACAAGTGCTCGGGGCTGGTGCACTGGGAAGACCCAGAGGGAAGGGATGGGGTTGGAGGCGGGAGGGGGGTTCAGGATGGGGAACACATGTAAATCCATGGCTGATTCATGTCAATGTATGGCAAAAACCACTACAATATGTAAAATAATTAGCCTCCAACTAATAAAAATAAAGGGAGAAAAAAAAAAAGAAAATGTGTTTTGTAGGGGCTTCCTTGGTGGCTCAGTGGTAAAGAATCTGCCTGTCAGTGCAGGATTCACAGGCTCAATCCCTGGCCTGGGACGATCATACATGCCTCAGAGCAACTAAAGCCATGCGCCACAGCTATTGAGCCTGTGCTGTAACAAAGCATGCACTCCACAACAAGAGAAGTCACGGCGGTGAGAAGCCTGCACGGTGCAACTGAAGAGTAGCCCATGGCTGATTCATGTCAATGTATGACAAAAACCAATACATATTGTGAAGTAATTAGCCTCCAACTAATTAAAAAAAAAAGAGTAGCCCCCACCCACCTCAATTAGAGAAAAGCCCACACAGTAACGAAGAACCAGAACAGCCAAAAACAAATAAATAAAATTTTTTTTCAATGCCAAAAAACAAACTGTTTGTGTAAAGAAGTTTAGCAATATTTTGCGATAGCAAAATAAGTGTAAATATTCAATTAATCATGATATACTTAATGCATCAGAAAAAACTTTATGAAATTACATTGAAAAGGGTGGCTATAAAGATTACATAATCACATGAAAAATACTTTTAACCATTCTCGTTTTAAATAGCAAGATAAAGCTATTAAGTATAGTATAAATACTATAATACAACTTTTTAAAATAAAAAAAAATAGAATGGGAAAAGAAGGCTAGATGGGAAAACACCAAAATAACAATAAGAAGAAAGAAAAAAACTGACAATTAGTAACTGAATTGTAAAGTTCTTTATGCATTTTATGTATCATATATAGTTTATAGTTCCCAGGAATTCTACAATCCTATGTCAAAATTCTGTTGAGGCTTAGAATTTGATGAGATTAATCTAGCATTTCTCATGAATATGCAATTCCTTTTATGGGTATTTTGTGGACCACTAAGTTCTATGTGTTTTATTGTTTGACACACACTTGGCAAATTATTCCTCATTGTGTTGCTGGGCAGCTTGTTTTCTTCTCAAGTACTCTATTTCTAATTTTAATGCTATAATCAAGTACTTGTTCAAATATTACTCTAATATATATTCAAAATCATATTTTGAATTATAGTCACTTCATTATTATTTCACCTGTTTCTCTTCACTGTAAAATGCTAGAAATTGGTTAGACTAGATACATAATCAGAACATTAGAAAAACTGTATATATGAATAAAAGAGTTTTTTCCACCTCCTCTCTGAACTGTGTTCACAAAAATAGGTATTCAGTAATTTAGTGGTTTTCAGTTCTGTTTCTTTGATTCCCTTCCATTCTTTGATTATATTACTTGAAACTAATCATTTTCCTTCATTTAAATATTTAAAATTGAATAATTTCAAAGGCTCTTTCATATGTAAATAATTTTTATCCAAACATAAATCTGTAAAACAACTACCTGAAAGTTTAGATTCTACTTATTATTTTGACTACATACAAATCAATGTGTCACATTTACAAATTTTGGTGGCGGTTTATTTGTTGAGTCATGCCCTACTCTTTCTGACCGTATGGACTATAGCCCACTAGGCTCCTCTGTCCATGGAATTCTCCAGGCAAAAATATTGGAGTGGGTTGCCATTTCCTTTTCCAAGGGATCTTGCCGACCCAGGAGTCGAACCCAGGTCTCCTGCATTGCAGGCAGATTCTTTACCAACAGCTACAAGGGAAGCCTTTACAAATTTTAATGGAGTGGATTAATCTATTCAGAGACTGCTGAATCTTGTTTTGCATAACCTAAATTTATTTTTTAATATCATTCTATTCTTTTATTTTTACTATTCACTTGGATATAGAGTAAATAGTTCTTATATGAGGCATGCAATTGAGCATATCAGTTTCACAGTTTTGAAGCAACATAGTATGTAATAAAAGCAGTCCTATTGCAATATTTTCTGTAAATATTTGCACTAGAAAACAATGTTTCTTCCAAGAAAGGAAAAAAAAATAGCTTTTATTCAACACTCTATTACTTTTACACCAAGATTATAAAGAAGATTCACTTCTCAATATTGATTAAAAAAACGGGGGCTGTAGAATAATGTTTCACACATTTTACTTCAACTCTCTCCACTCCATGAATATCATATCTACAAATCACCAGCTCCATAGAACCTATTCAATAGAGAGGATATCCCAGGGCAATAGAAACAGAGCTTTGAGTCAGTGTAAATATGTCATAAACTCTACATCCTTTTAGTTTATCAATCTCTGTCTCCTTGAAAATGCAATTAATTTACTCAACAAATTTTATTGAATGACAATATACCGGCTCTGGTATATTTCTTTCCTAATGGAATTCTGCTGAATATGTTCCCGATAATATAAATAAATTTTTCCTTTATATTTATTTGGTTGTTGGTAAAATACACATGACACAAAATTTACCACCTTAACCAATTTTAACTGTGCAGTTTGTTATATTAAATATAGTCATATCATTGTGCAACCATCATCACCATCCATCTCCAGAACTCTTTTCACCTTGAAAAAATGAAACTTATACTTAGTAAAAGATAACTACTCACTCTCCTCTCCTCTCAGCACCTAACAACCACCATTCTACTTTTTGTCTCTGATTTTTCACTATTCCAGATCCCTCAAAAAAGGAATCATGTAGTATTTATCTTTTTGTGACTGGTTTATTTCACTTAGCATAATGTCCTTGAGGCTCATCCATGTAGTAACATATGTCAGAATTTCTTCCTTTGAAAGCTGAATAAATTCCATTGTATGCATCTACCACATTTTGCTTATCCATTTGTCTGTTGATGGACTTGGGTTGCTTCCATGTTTGCATTATTGTGAATAATGCTGCTATGAACATAGGTGTAAAAATATCTCTTCAAAACCCTGCTTTCAATTCTTTTGGGTACATGCCCAGAAGTTAAATTGCTGGATGATATGATAAAACTATTTTTAATTTTTTGAATAACTAGCATACTGTTATTCAGACTTGCTATGCCATTTTACATTCCCACTAAGAGTGAAAAAGGGTGCTAAGGTCTTCACCAACACTTGTTATTTTCTTTTCTCTTTTTTTATAGTAGCTGTCACAATGGGTTTGAGGTGAAATTTCATTGTGGCTTTGATTTGCATTTTATTCATGATTAGTGAAGTTGAGCATCTTTATATGCACTTATTGGACATTTGTATATCTTTCTCAGAGAAATGTCAATTCAACTCCTTTTCAATTAGTTGTTCATTTTTTATTGTTTTTACCAATAGTCTTTTAAAATTAAACCATCCAAAAAAAAAAAAAAAGAATAAAAAAAAATTAAACCATCCTTGTGTATGGTCCTTTTTATATAGTGTTGGACTCTGTTAATATGTGGTTGAGGATTTTCACATCTATATTCATCAAAGATATTTGTCTCTAATTTTTTTTTAAGTGTCTTGGCCTATTATTGACTTCAGGATAATGGTGGTCTTGTAGAATGAATTTGAGAGTGTGGCAACCTTCTTTGAGGCTTTCCTGGTAGCTCATTGGTAAAGAATCTGCCTGCAAGGCAGGAGATTCAGGAGATGTGGGTTCAATTCCTGGCCGAGGAAGATCCCCTGGAGGGTTGCACGGCAGCCCACTCCAGTATTCTTGCCTGGAGAATCCCACGAAGAGAGGAACCCAGAAGAGAGCAGTCCATAGGGCTGCAAAGAGTTGGACACGACAGAAGCAACTGAGCACACACACACGCATGTATATGTGTCAATTTTTTTGAAATTATTTGAGAAGGATAGGTATTAGTTCTTCTCTTTATGTTTGGTATAAATCTCCTATGAAGCTATTGGTTCTGAACTTTAATTTTCTGGGAGTTTTTCTTAAATTACAAGTTCAATTTTATTACTAGTGATAAGGCTGTTCAGATGGCCTGCTTCTTTCTTATTCAGTCTTGGCATATTGTTTGTTTCTAGAAATATGTCCTTTTCTTATAGGTTGTCCAATTTTCTGACATATAATTCTTCATAGTATTCTCATGATTTTTTTTTATATCTCCGTGGTATTGGTTGATGGTTCTCCTGTTTTATTTATTATTTTGATTATTTTGACTCTTCCTTTTTTCTTCTTGATTAGTCTGGGTAAAGATTTATCAATTTTATCTTCTGAAGAAAGTTCTTGGTTTTTTTTTTTATCTTTTCTACTGCTTTGGGTGATCTCTATTTTCCCTATTTATTTCCTCTCTAATCTTTATTATTTCCTTCTTTCTTCTGGATTTGAACTTTATTTGTTCTCCTTCCAAGAATGCTAGGATAGTTCAATATTTGCAAATCAATCAATGTGACATATAACATCAACAAAAGGAAGGATAAAATTTACATGATCATTTCAATGGATACAGTAAAGCATTTTAAAAAGTTTACATCCATTTGTGACTCAAAATTCTCTTCCAAGTTTGTATAGAAGGAATATAGCTCAACAAAATAAAGGCCATTATGATAATCCCACAGCTAACATCATACCCTTTGATGGAAAACTAATAAAAGACTTTCCTCTAAAATCAGGAGTAAGACAAGGCGGTCCACTCTTGCAACTGCTATTAAACAAAGGATTAGAAGACAAGCAATCAGACAAGACAGCAATCAGCCAAGAAAATAAAACAAAAGATATCCAAATTGGAAAGGAAGAACTAAATCTGTTACTAGTTGCAGATGACATGAGATAGATAGATAGATAAATACACACACACACACATGAAGCAACAGTTAGAACTGGACATGGAACAACAGACTGGTTCCAAATTGGGAAAGGAGTACGTCAAGGCTGTATATTGTTACCCTGCTTATTTAACTTACATGCAGAGTACATCAGGCAAAATGCCAGGCTTGATGAAGCACAAACCGGAACCAAGATTATCAGGAGAAATATCAATAACCTCAGATACACAGATGACACCACCCTTATGGCAGAAAGTGAAGAAGAACTAAAGAGCCTCTTGATGAAAGTGGAAGAGGAGAGTGAAAAATTTGGCTTAAAACTCAACATCCAGAAGACTAGGATCATGGCATCTGGTGCCATCACTTCATGGCAAATAGATGGGGAAACAATGGAAACAGTGACAGACTTTATTTTCTTGGGCTCCAATATCACTGCAGATGGTGACTGCAGCCAAGAAATTAAAAGATGCTTGCTCCTTGGAAGAAAAGCTACTACCAACCTAGACAGCATATTAAAAAACAGAGACATTACTTTGCTGACCAAGGTCCATCTAGTCAGAGCTATGGTCTTTCCAGTAGTCATGTGTGGATATGAGTGTTGGATTACAATGAAAGCTGAGTGCCAAAGAATTGATGCTTTTTGAACTGTACTTGAGAGTCCCTTGGACTGCAAGGAAATCAAACCAGTCTATCTTAAAGGAAATCAATCTTAAATATCCATTGCAAGGACTGATGCTGAAGCTGAAACTCCAATACTCTGGCCAACTGATGGGAAGAATTGACTCACTGGAAAAGACTCTGAGGCTGGGAAAGATTGAAGGTGGGAGAGAAGGGGAAACAGAGGACGAAATGGTTGGATGGCATCAGCAACTCGATGGACATGAGTTTGAGCAAGCGTAGGGAGTTGGTGATGACTAGGGAAGCCTGACATGCTGCAGTCCATGGGGTCACAGAGTCGGGACATAATTGAGCGACTGAACTGAACTGAATATATACATGTACATGTATATGTGTGTGTGTGTGTGTGTATATATATATATAAGTGATATACACATCTCTTATACATAAAACCCAAACGTCTTCACCATTGATGGATACAAGATCAATATATAGAAATCTGTTTCTTTTGCATACACTAATAATGAGCTATGAGATAGCAAAAATAAATAAATAAATAAATAAACTCCTGTTTAAAATCACATCCAAAAATACATAGGATAAACTTAACTAGGAGATAAAATATCTATACTCTGAAAACTATAAAACATTGATGAAGGAAACTGAAGATAATCGAAAAATGCAAAGATATCCTGTGTTCATGGACTGGAAAAAATAATAATGTTAAAATGCTCATATGATGCAGAGCAATCTACTTATTTAATGCAATCTCAATCAGAAAACCCCGAAAAACATTTTTCAAGGAACTAGAACAAATAATCCTAAAATTCATATCAAATCACAAAAGATCCGAGGTAGCCAGCCAATGCAATCTGGAGGAAAAGAACAAATTGGTAAATGGGAGGTATCATACTCCCTGACTTCAGACTACACTATAAAGCTACATTAACAAAACACCATGGTACTTACACACACAAAAAGAGACATACAAATCAATGGAACAGAATATAGAGTCCAGAAAAAAGAAAAACACATATTTTTATGGTTAATTAATCTACATCAAAGGGGAAAAGAATATACAATGGGGAAAAGATAGTCTCTTCAATAAGTAATGCTGGGAAACCTACACAGCTATCTGTAAAACAATGAGATTAAAACATTGCCTCATATCATACATAAAAATAAACTCAAAATGGATCAAAGACCTAAATCTAAGACCTGAAATCATGAAATCTCTAGAAGAGAACATAGGCAGAGCATTCTTTGACATAAATTTTGGCCATATTTTTTTGGATCTGTCTTCTAAGGTAAAATAGATAAAAGTAAAAATAAACAAACAGGACCCAATTAAACTTAATGCTTTTTGCTCAGTAACACAAACCATCTACAAAACAAAAAGACAACACATTGAATAGGAGAAACTATTTGTAAATGATGTGACTGACAAGGGGTTAATATACAAAATATATAAGCAGTTCATACAACTCAATATCAAAACAAAAAAACTTGATTAAAAAATGGGCATAAGATCTGAATAGACATCATTCCAAGGAACACATACAGATGGCTAGAGAAGTGAAAGTGTTAGTCGCTCAGTTGTGTCTAACTCTTTGCAATCCATGGACTGTAGCCTACCAGGCTCCTCTGTTTATGGAATTCTCCAACAAGAACACTGGAGTGAGTAGCTGTTCCCTTCTCCAGGGGATCTTCCTGACCCAGGGGTTGAACTTGGGTCTCTTGCCTTGCAAGGAGATTCTTTACCATCTGAGCCATCAAGGAAGTCCCACAGATGGATAACAGGCACATAAAAAGATGCTCACCAATGCTAATTATTCAGTTCAATAGGTAATTCAGTTCAGTCACTCCATTCAGTAGTTCAGTTCAGTCGCTCAGTCGTGTCCGACTCTTTGCAACCCCATGAATCGCAGCACGCCAGGCCTCTCTGTCCATCACCAACTCCTGGAGTTACTCAAACTCATGCCCATCGAGTTGGTGATGCCATCCAGCCATCTTATCCTCTGTCATCCCCTTTTCCTCCTGCCCCCAATCCCTCCCAGCATCAGGGTCTTTTCCAATGAGTCAACTCTTCGCATGACGTGGCCAAAGCATTGGAGTTTCAGCTTCAGCATCAGTCTTTCCAATGAATACCCAGGACTGATCTCCTTTAAGATGGACTGGTTGAATCTCCTTGAAGTCCAAGGGACTCTCAAGAGTCTTCTCCAACACCACAGTTCAAAAGCATCAACTCTTTGGTGCTCAGCTTTCTTCACAGTCTAACTCTCACATCCATACATGACTATTGCTAATTATTAGAGAAATGCAAATCATAACCACTCAGTTGCTTTAAAGCAACAATTTAGGATGTTACCTTTAGTTCCCCTTTAAAGTACCAGAGTCTCTGTGAACATCTCATATTCATCAACAAGTATACTTTAATCTATTCTCTGTGTCTGTGTAGCCTCCAGCATGGTGTCTCACCTAGACTATTTCTATCATCTTCTAACTGGTCTCATTCCTTCTCTGGTTGACTCCTACAATCTACTTTTCAAACAGCAGATATTTATCACTTTAGAATTTAGATCATGTTACTCTCGGTTTAAAAGCTGCCAGGGACTTCCCACTGCACTTAAAATTCATTTTCATACACTAGATTGCAAAGCCCTATATATTAGAGTCCTTACTTACTTCTTTCTTCACTTTATGTCTTATTCCAATCTTTTTTTGTTTGTTTTGTTGTTTAGTCACCAGTCATGTCCAACCCTTTTGTGACCCGCAAGGACTGCAGCCTGCCAGGTTCCTCTGTCCATGGGATTCTCCAGACAAGAATACTGGAGTGGGTTGCCATTTCCTTCTCCAGGGGATCTTCCTAACTCAGGGATTAAACCCATGTCTTCTGCATTGGCAGGTGGATTCTTTACCATTGAACCACCTGGGAAGTTCCTTCTAGTCTTCTAATTGTTTGGCCACATTGAGCTATTTCCTATCTTGGGACCCTTCCATAAGTTATTTCTTCAACCTAAATTGCTCTTCACCATGATCTTTCTACATCTGGCTCTTTCTTGTCATTCAGATCTTGCCTTAAACATCATCTCAGCCAAGATCTCCTCTTACTGACCACCCAATCTAAAATAGAGAACTAGCTACTATAATATCATCCTACATTAGCTATCTAAAGAGAATTTGTCACTAGCTATTTTTCTTGTTTATTTTATCTCTAACCTGAAGGAGAATATAAGCCCCATTACAACATTATCAGCTATGCTCATTATTGTACAATCAGTATATGGCACATAAGAAGTGTTCAATAAATAGTTGAAAAAGCAAAGTGAATTTCTCAAAAAAAAAAATCCTCTAGAATCCTAATATCTGGTTTCTCCACTAGCCTTTTTTGTGACCTTCCTTGAAAATGAATGCCAATTGTTCAAAAGATTGAGTTATATAAGATTATATTGCTGCTGTTAAGTCATTAAGTCTTGTCTGACTCTTCTGCTTCCCCATGAACTATATAGCCTGCTAGACTCCTCTGTCCATAGGATTTTCTAAGCAAGAATACTGGAGTGGGCTGCCATTTCCTCCTCCAGGAGATCTGCCCAAACCCAAGTCTCCTGCTTGGGAGGTGGCCAGGTTCCTCTGTTCATGGAATTCTCTTGGCAAGAATACTGGAATGGGTAGCCATTCCCTTTTCCAGGGTATCTTCCTGACCCAGGGATTGAACCCAGTTTTCCTGCATTGCAGGCAGAACTTTTACCATTTGAACCACCAGGGAAGCCCATGGGAAGATTATATTATCAACTTCAAATACTTGCAAGAAAGAAAAATAACAATAACAAATAAATAACAAGAATCCAAATATCCAAATAGTACAATTTGGCCAGAAAGAGCTGAACTGAGTAATCTCAAAGTCAAATATCTCATCTACTCTTCTACTAAAGAAGAGTCAATTCTTTTAAAAAATATAAATTTTAGTTTCTCAGTAAAGAGACTGCTAGCACCAAGAGGACCCAGCTTAGGAAAATAGAGAACTATTTAGGCCCAATGTCATATTTGTTGTGTAAACTTGATTTTGGTTTTTTGTCTTATCTAGCTTCTAAATCATTAAAATGTGACAAGATAGTTCAAGAAAGATGATCACACTTAAATACATAAAACTATTAACACATTAGACATAATGAGATTATTTTTGTAAACTCAATTAAATTTCTTAGAAGAAGGCCTAAACATTACTGCTTAATTTTAACTGAGAAATTTACAACAAAGGATGTTAAATGAGATTCTTTCTCTTATGTCAGTTTCAGAAGACACCCAGAGTCAAAAGCAGTCAGAGTTAAATATCTACAGCATGTAAGGAGGTGTGACCATCATTGCAAAAGTTGTAAAGATATGGCCCAAAAGATTCTCCCAGCATCAGTTCAACAATAACCTCTAAGCTTTAAGAAGAATTCATCAAAATATAAAATTGGAGGCCAAGGTAATCAGTATAACCTTTCCTATTATGACAACTCAAAAACCAAGGCAAGGTATGAGGAAATAAAATCTGCTTCAAGTCTCCAAGAAAAACACAATGGTGAAGAATTACCAGGATAGTTTCTAGGGAACACAGAAGTTCAGAAAAGTGACATTTTCAAGAAAATATTATAAATTTAGGATTACTTTCCACATCGTCACTAATGACTATCAGTGTTCCTAAGAGTGTTCCTAAGTGGTTGAGAAGCTAATCCCTACTTTTGATGAGTTCCAAGAACTAGAAAGAAAAAGATCAAATTCTTTCACTATATTGTGGATTTGTCTATTCCATCTTGTACTTCTGTTGATCTTTTTTGCTCTATATATTTTGACAATGAATTATTAGATGCATACAGATCTCTGTGGCACAATACTCATCTCTAACTTTGTTAATGCTTTTGCCTTAAAATCAACTTTGACTTTAACAATACAGATAAATCTTTTTCAAAATGCTTAATTATAAAAGAAAACACATAGTGATTCCTAAAAATTCAAATAATAAGTATTTATGTTATAATTCAGTTTTCAAGGCCTTTGCTGTTCTTTAGTTATGTTCCACAGATGGACGGCTTACAAATGAGCTCAGTATTTGTGTGAGTTCAGAAAGAAAATGAGGGATGTCATTCTCAACCTCTTGCATGCCAGGGTTTACTATCACACACTCTGGTTCTTAGGAGGTCCTTTCCCAGTTACTCTGGCTAAAAAGATTGGTTTCCTTCAAAGTTTAGCCTCCTGACCTTTTGTACAGTTTTAAGCAAATGGGGTAAGTGGCAAGGGAAAAAAGAGAAACAATGATTGGGATTCCCCTGCATTCTTCTATGACAGGAGCCCTTTTTCCCAGATTAACCAAGATCTCTCAGAGTCTTAGATATCTGTGTCAATGCATTTGGAACTGGTGTGCAGGCAAGAATAGGAGCATAAAAGGAAAAAAAACTGGGAATTATGTAGCAGAATGTTTCATACAGGGAATGTATCTAAAGTCATCAAGGTGTTAGTCAATTTTACATTGTCTACCCAGTGCTGACCAATTTGTGTTCAGGAGTAAATGCAACATCTTCAAGTTTCTGGTGTCTCTCACTAGTGTCACCAAAGTCTATTTTGTCTCCACAAATATTTACCCTCTACAGTACTCCTGGGGAGCTTCAGTCAGTGATAATGAGTGAGTGATAATGAAAAGGAGAAACTTTTTAAAATGAGATCTTCAATAAGAACAAAGTATCAACATTCCTTCTATGTGGATATTCTAGGTGGATATGTGGAAATTATATGACATTATCATGCTCAAAAAGGCCTGTAGAGATCTCCTATTTATCTCTGACATTCTCAGCAAGTTAAAGAGAAAAAAATAGCAACATTTCTGAGAAGATAATTTTGAGCAATAATGAAAACCCACAAAGAAATTAGGTAACTTTTTGTTCTGTTTCCCAAGAAGATATCATCTTTACCTAAGAATCAAAGGATCTTTCATTCAGATTCATCCGAGATATACCCATCACCTCCAATAGATTGGAAATTTGTCTATAACAAATGCAGGTTTATGAGGGTAATAGAGTTATATTTTCATTTTATAGCTCTATCATTGCAGGGTGAGTTTTCTTTTAAAGAGGACTTTATTATTTCTATCACCTCCCTAATTGAAACCAAAGTATCATAAGTTTTCAAGAGAGCTTGCTGGTCCTTTAAATATTTGAGAGCTGAACATACTGATTTCTTTGATTATCAGAAAAGTTCATCTGGGAGCCCTGATTCAATTTCCCTGTTACTAGTGGGAAGATAACGTGATAGTGAGCTGCTGCACCCTGAAGGAGAAAAGAATAAAATATCTCTAATATTTTCAGTTGCGTATCCCTGTCAGTGTATTTTGGAATTGCATTGGGAAATGTGAAAGTTCTGATAAGCAAAAGCTTTTCTTGACAAATTTATAATTACAATAAAATGATAATGTTGAAATTTGATAGCAGGATACAGTCCTTTAAGCCAAGTCAATAGATTGCAAATATACACTGATTATATTATGATAGCTGAATCTATCACAGCCTAGCTAAGCTGTTATCAGGAAGGCAAACATTAAAAAAAATATTAAAAAAAGAAATTTAACCATACTCCATGGCATATTGAAAAGTAAGAGAATATTTATCATCATTATTGACTTAGCATATCTTGGGTGGGTAAAAGTTCCTGTTAGAATTAGAAAGCCACGACTAAATTTCCTAAAGTCAGAAATATTTCAGAGTCTAAAGCTGTGCTATCTTACCACCTGAGAACTGCTGGAAGGATAAAACACACACCAGATTCTCAAAGACTTAGTTTCAAATAAAGAATGTAAAACATCTCATTAACAATTTTAAAACTGATTACATGTTAAATAACAATACTTTACATATATGTAGGGTTAAATATATTGTTAAAATGCATTCCTTTTCTTTTTACTTTTTAAATTGTGACTACTAGAAAATTTTAAAGTACTTATATGGCTTACATTACTGGGTCACATTGTATTTCTATTGGACAGTGCTATTCTAAACCATAGATCATAATAATATTAAGATTGTGGGGTAGAATACCCTATTTATTACACTTAAAACACATCTCTCCACAAAATTTGATAGCACAGTGTTTCCAGTAACCTTAAGCAATTATGCATGGGACCCTAGATTTAGGTGGATTTCTCTGGTGGCTCAGATGGTAAAGAATACGCTTGTAATGCAGGAGACCTGAGTTGGATCCCTGGCTTGGGAAGATTCCCTGGAGAAGGGAACAGCTAACCACTCTAGCATTCTGGCCTGGAGAATCCTATGGACAGAGGAGCCTGGCAGGCAAAGAGTCAGACACGACTGAGAAACTTTCACTTGAAGTATAAATTTTTATTCCTATTTACTTGAGGTATTGGCCTTGTTACATCTGGTATACATGTGTGGGTGTTGCAACTACTTATCTTTATGCCTGTTTTTCTTTTTTATTGGACTGTGAGCTCATTTAGGAGGAAAAGACTTAACAGCACACATAGATTTTTAGTTTGTAAGTCATGTCTGACCCTTTTGTAACCTCATGAACTGTAGCCCTGCCAGGCTCCTCTGTTCATGGGATTCTCCAGGCAGCAATACTGGAGTGGGTTGCCATTTCCTTCTCCAGGGGATCTTCTCAACCTAGGAGCTGAACTCCTGTCTGCTGCATTGGCAGGAAGCATGTGCATAGTATACTGTCAACAAAATTCATAGGATAAGTTTTTAACAATGAAGAAATTAATAATTCCCTTTATTATTATCATTTCTATGGAGATTCTATCTTACTAGACAATAAATAAATGATGTTGCCTGGCTTATTTGACTAGTCGTATTCATTATAACATGGTAGAACAAATTGGGAAATTCTTATACACTATCTCCTTTAAATAAACCAGAGGGAAGATATAGATAGTACCATTTTAAATAGAACCACTGAAATACATTATTTCAGGATTTTTATTATTTTATTAAATATATAATTACTTCTTCCTGTTCTGTGTCTCACATGAGAATACAAAGATTAATGAAATTTTATTGCCTTCTGGCTCAGCTGGTAAAGAATCTGCCTGCAATGTGGGAGACCTGGGTTCAATCCCTGGGTTGGGAAGATTACCTGGAGAAGGGAAAGGCTACCCACTCCAGTATTCTGGCCTGGAGAATTCGATAGACTGTATAGTCCATGGGGTCGCAAAGAGTCAGACAGGACTGAGCAACTTTCACTTTCACTTTTCTTTCCTATATTTAGGTAGTTCACAGCCTAGATGAAGGGACGGATAAATATTCAAAGTATTCCGTACTACAACTGAAGAAGATGCAGTTTACAGCAATGGAGAAAGCCATCAGTTCTACCTGGCTTCATAGAGGAATTTAAGATTTAGCTGAGGCTATGAAATGTAAGTAGAAGTTTGTATGCACAGTCATAGTGATTGGGGGAGAGTTCTAGAGCAATCCACGAAAAGAATAAAATAGAAATCTCAGCACTGAGGCACAAAAGAGCAAACTATTCCATATTTTAGAATGGTGATGTGAAAAGTGGCAACAAGATCAGATGGTTTATTAATTTAATCTATTCAAGTAATATTTATTGAGGAAGTTGAGTGTACATTTTAGGAGACCTAACTGGAGATTTCAACTGCCTGAGATAAAGTTCTCTACCACTGCCTAATCATGTGATCTTGGGTAAAAAAAATTTAACATATTTAAGTCCCAGTTTGCTTACATGCACACAGGGAAAGATAACAATAGCAACTACAATTTATAGAGTTGTTACCAGGATTAAATAAAATAATCCACTTAAAAGACTGAGCATTGTCAGTGCTCTCTAGTCAAAGACCATCAGCAAATTACTTACAGTTGAGCAAGCAGGGGTTATTACTCATTACAGAAAAAATAGAACAAAAACACAGGGAGCTGTGGGTGTCTCAGGAAGAGGTGTTTCTGAGAACACCTCTCAAATTCATTACATTTCAATAAATTGTAACCATAGAGAAGGCAGACTAGAGCAAGGCTTAAGGCTATAATTGTTAAAGAAGTAGCAGCCACTTATATTACCAGGAGAGAGGAGTGTTAGCTATTTTGCACAAATGTCTTCTTTTTTGCTGGGCTTAAAGTTACAAATTGGTCTTGTTTCATCTCATAGTTTCAGAGTGACCTTGTCTAATGTTAGTGAGATTATGTCCACCAGAAGAATCACATGGCCCTGCCCTAAGTGTGAGACCGGTCTCTAGATGTCAGGAGCTGCTTTTTAAAATTTCCCAGTACTGTGCCTAATATACAATAAGTATTCAATAAGTATTTTGAAGTTGCTTTTAGATGTCAAGCAAAAAGAGAGTTGAGGACTGCACTCTGAGAGAATGTGATGTCACAGAGAGGAAGGAAACCTTTCAAGGAAGAAAAAAGTGGGGTACAGTTGCAGATATTGCTAAGAAGTCATGGAAGATGGATTCTGAACACTGGAATCAGAACAAGGATGTCACTGGCATCCTTGGTGAGAGGGGCTTCAGTGGAGTGATGGCCGGGAGAGTCAGGCTAGGCGGGGATGAGATCCGAGCAGGAGGCAAGGCTATTGATTACAAAGAGGGGAGTACGATTAAATTTGTTGGAAGGCCATGAAAGGTCAAGGAGAATTTAAATTGTTTATAACATAGAAGTAATTTTCATATTTAAATTTTGATGGTATGATTCTAGTCAAGTGGAAAAGATTAAAGATACAGTAAAGAGAAAAACTGATAATGGGAGATTTTAGTGAAAGCTGACAAGAAGAGAATCCAAAAGAAATATTAATAGTCCTGGGATCCATTGAGGGGCATTTGGTTGTTCTTTGCTTTTTGCTTTATTCAAGGTATTAGCTGTAACTGTCAGGGCTTAAACCATGGAATTAAACCTAAACTGATAAATAGCATAATTAGATTTGTATTTGAGAAAGATAACAGCACGAAATGGAAGATGGATTAGAGGATTTCAAAACTGGAGCCACGACAACATTTTGGAGGTTAAACCAATAGTCCTGAAAAGGAAGGTTGATATTGGAAAAATAGCAATTACAGCTGGGATAGAAAAGAAGAAAGGACCATGAGAGGGCTCAGGAGAGAGTGGTGGAGCCAAGTGGTTATCAGGTACAATCTGAGGTCATAAGGCACATAGAATGGAGAGGAGGACTCCTAGACCTTAGACTCAAGTTACCAGGAAGAAGGTGATGCCTTTCAATTTGTAAGAAAACAGGAGAGGAAAGCAGATTTGGGAGGACTATCGGGGAATGGGGAAGAAAATGATTTTAACTCTTTTATTCATTCAACAAATTTCTTAAAAATATACTTTATGTCAGGAGCCAAACTAAACTCTGAAGAAACAGTCATGAACAAAAGAGCTGTGTTTTCTGCCCTGTTGGAGCTTACATTGGGGCGATTTTTGAGTTTGAGAAACTATCAATATTTCTATATATTTAATAGATATATTAAATAAAGCACTTGAGATAAATTAATGTAAGGTGCAGAAGAAAGGTCTATGCTGAAAATAGAGAGGCAGAAAGAGAGCAACAGAAACACAATATTAACACTGATAATAGTTCTCTTAAAATATGTATCCTGACCCCCAGGCAGCCTGAACAAAGTAGAGGATAATTAAGAAAAGCCTAACCAGGTGGCCCAGTGGAAATAATTCACCTGCCAATGCAGGAGATGCAAGAGACATGGGTTCAATCTCTGGGTCAGGAAGATCTTACCTGCAGTACTGTGTGGACTGTACCCAGTAGTTCTTAACCTGCAGCATGTTAAAATCTTCCAGGAGGACAAATCTCTATACACACACACCTACAAGGTTTTTTGATTTTTTTTTTTTTTTTGCTTAAATTGCACAAATTCTTAGAAATCTAACTATATCTCTTATAAGATAAAATACAAAGAAAATGAGATGGGTGGGGTCGATGCTATAACACACATCTTAGTAAACTTAGCTTTCTTTAGAGAGAATGCATTCTCAAACTTCACTGTGCATCAAAAAAGTGATTGACTCTAGGGAATATTCTAGAAGTATTTAGACGGGTTTTTTTTTGTTATTGTTGTTGTTCACATGGAACAATGGAGAAAATCACATTAAACTGCAATAAAGCATACAGGTATTTTAACCCTTTTTCCATCTGTCTTCCACCACATCTCTGGAAGCAGTGTAATCTATTACCATTTCAACGCTTGATATCACTGGTGCAAAGAAATACATACATCTATTCAGCACTAGTTTTCTTTCTGGTTATAGATTTAAATCCTTTTATTGTAATAGTGGGATTTGACTATACATTGGTCTTTGGAGCTCAGTGGACTTTTCAGATGGGCTACATCAACTTTACCTAGAATTTAAGTGGTTTTACAATGTAGTAAATAAAAGGAAAAAACTCACAAACTTTAGAATTAGACCTAATGCAAATAAGCCCTCTGTATTAGAGCTCTCTATACATATAGAAATTGACTCACATTGTTATGGAGGCTGAGAAGTCCCACAGCCTACTGTCTGCAAGCTGGAGAATCAGGAAATTAACTCAGTCTGAGTCCAAAGACCTGTGAAATAAGGGGCACCAAGAGTGATAGAATAAGTCCCAGAATCTGAAGGTCTGAAAACCAGAAGCATCAGTGTCTTAGGACAGCCAGTGTCCAGGCTCAAGAAGAGAGAGAGTTTGCCCTTCCTTTTCCATTTGTTCTATTTGGGCCCTCAACAGATTGAATGATGCTTTTGAACTGTGATGTTGGAGAAGACTCTTGAGAGTCCCTTGGACTGCAAGGAGATCAAACCAGTCCATCCTAAAGGAGATCAGTCCTGAATATCCATTGGAAGGACTGATGCTGAAGCTGAAATTACAATACTTTGGCCACCTGATGAGAACTGACTTATTTGAAAAGACTCTGATGCTGGAAAATATTGAAGGAGGGAGGAGAAGGGGATGATAGAGGATGAGATGGTTGGATGTCATCACCGACTCAATGAACATGAGCTTGAGTAAGCCCCAGGAATTGGTGATGGACAGGGAAGCCTGGTGTGCTGCAGTCCATGGGGTCACAGAGTCGGACACAACTGAGCAACTGAACTGAACTGTCTATATCAGGGAAGGCAAATATTCTTTACTCAGTCTACTTAGTCAAATACTAATCTTATCTAGAAACATCCTCACTAACACACTCAGAAATACTGTTTTCTCTGGGCAGCTCTTGTCCCAGTCAAGCTGTCACATAAAGTTAATCATCATATCCTCTATTCCTAAACTTGTAATGATGAGTAAATAATGTAATTTTAAAAATCTCTGGTTTCTTCATCTATAAAATGGTAAGAATAATATATTTGTAGAGTATTTAAGGGTTTAAGTATTAAAAAATATTATATGCCTAATCATAGTGGATGTTCAGTACGTTAAAACCATTATTTTTATTTACAAATATTATAGATTTCCAACAAAGGTAACCTCTGAGATGTAATGGTTGTAGGAAACAGCAATATTTCAAGTGCACTTCAGTTTCAAGGAGACTTGAGATTACCCTTTCAGCATGTCATAAACAAAAAACAAAAGCAGTTTGGATAGCAGAATATAACTTCTTTATGATCAGGGAAAATAATGTATACCAGTTCTATAGGTTTTTATCTTTCTCCCTCAATCTGTAGTTTCCTAAACTACCTAAAATACAAATTTGTAACAGGTAGAATTTGAAGATGGCCCCAGAGTTTCCACTGTTGTGTCATTCCCATGATTCACTTTACTTACATGGCAAGGGTTAAGGAAGCTTACAATGATGATGAAAGTCCCAGGTCAATTGACTTTAACTTAGTCAAAAGGGAGATGATCCTGGGTGAGTTTGACTCAATCAAGTGAAGCCTTACAAAACTGGGCTTAGGCCATCTCTGATGTTTGATTCTCCTGCTGCTCTCAGAAAGCAGCTTCCTTATTGTGAGAGGTGTGTGGGAGGGTCAAAGGGCAAGAAACAGTGACCTCTAGGAACTAAGAGTGGCTGTTGGCTGGTAAAGAATCCACCTGCAGTGCAGGAGACCTGAGTTCAATCCCTGGGTTAGGAAGATCCCCTGGAGTAGGGAAAGGCTACCCACTCTAGGATTCGGGCCTGGAGAATCCCATGGACTGCAGAGTCCACGGGGTGGCAGAGAGTCGGACTTGGCTGAGCAACTTTCACTTCACTTGACTGCCTCCAGCACGAAAAAGGAGATCTTAGTCCTGCGACTACAAAGAACAGAATGTGAACCTGAAAGAGAAGTTAGAGCTTTAGAAAGGAACACAATCCAGCTAACCGCTTGATTGCAACCTGTGAGAATTGTGACTCACAGAAACTGAGATAGCATGTGTACTAAGTTTGTGGTAATCTGCTAAACAACAGTAGGAAACTAATACAACAGACACCTTTTCCTAGTCTTCCAACAGGCTATTTACATGGTGATTCAGGAGAAGATACTGTCCAAAGGCTTGAAAATCAGAGAAGAATGTGACTGAGATAAAATGGTCAGCAAGCAGATCATTTGAACCTGCTCAAAATTTTCAGATATTTAAGTAGAGTTAGTCAGAATGCATTATTGGGTCCAAGAAATATTAATTTTTAAAGAGGGAGAAGAAACTTCACTACCAATTCCATTAACAACTACTCACCTCTATCAATAACTAAGCCACCCAAATTATGTTGGTTCTTAATTAAAGACACATTAATTTGACAACTACACTAGTAACTCAGTGGAAATGTTAGGAGACAATTTAATTAGAAGAAATGACTCTGTTTACCAGAAAAATTAATGAAAACAATCTCATAGTACTAATTACAAGTGATTGGAAGCCCTTTGGAAGGTTAATAATGGATTAAATGGGAATCCTTGAGTTTGCCCAACTGTTTTAACATTAGATGACTTATTCTAGACTCTGTCCCACACATTTATGGGTTCCAAACATGACCTAAAAACTAAACATCTAGATACAAAGAAATCCCAAGCTTTGGAAGAAAGGAAAATGAGCTGGAGGATTGCCATAATGGCTTTCTATTTAAAATCTGTATATGTTAAAATTAATTAAGTGAAATAGACATATAATCACACATCTATTTTAAGTATAGGCCAATTTGATAAAAATAGGGCTCAGTATCTCAAAATCATCAAACAGTAAAACAGGTTACAGTCCAGTGAATTTTTTTATCACCCTTGAAGAAATATACTGGAAGCTCACAACTATGAATAAAAGTAGGTTAAAAACCCAGAAGCAAAAATGAATTCTAGAAAAGTGGCAAGAAATGAAAAACTACCAATGAGACACACATACCTTATTTCTTATGAGCCAAGAACATATTAGTCACTTCATAGCATTTATTTAGAAAGATTTTATTCTTGAGGAATAGCAAATTTAAATCTGAATGTCTTTGAGTATGAGTGTATGAATGAGTGTTTAGGTATCTATATGTGTGTGACTTTACAAATATGAATGGAAAGATAGAAGGGATATACAAAGAAAATCATCCAAGATTCTTTGCACTTTACCTAAATAGAATTAAAAACTATGTCAAACCATATTTTTAAAAGCATAAATAAAAATTGATTTGTGGTTTTATGGAAGTAGGTAATTTAGTGTGAAGGTTATAGTTCAATGTCTCTTCACTCAGCTCAGTTCAGTCACACAGTCATGGGCAACTCTTTGCGACCCCAGGGACTGCAGCACGCCAGGCTTCCCTGTCCTTCACCATCTCCCAAAGCTTGCTCAAACTCATGTCCATCGAGTCGGTGATGCCATCCAACCATCTCATCCTCTGTCATCCCCTTCTCCTCCTGTCTTCAATCTTTCCCAGCATCAGGGTCTTTTCCAAAGAGTCAGTTCTTTGCATCAGGTGGCCAAAATATTGGAATTTCAGCCTCAGCATCAGTCCTTCCAATGAATATTCAGGACTGATTTCCTTTAGGATTGGCTAGTTGGATCTCCCAAGGGACTCTCAAGAGTCTTCTCCAACACCACAGCTCAAAAGCATCAATTCTTCGGCACTCAGCTTTCTTTATAGCCCAAGTGTCACATCCATAAAAGACTACTGGAAAAACCATAGCTCTGAATAGATGGAAATTTGTTGGCAAAGTAACATCTCTGCTTTTTAATATGCTGTCTAGGTTGGTTATAACTTTTCTTCCAAGGAGCACTCATCTTTTAATCTCATGGCTGCAATCACCATCTGCAGTGATTCTGGAGCCCAAAAAGATAAAGTCTCTCACTGTTTCCATTGTTTCCCCATCTATTTGCCATGAAGTGATGGGACTGGATGCCATGCTCTTAGTTTTCTGAATGTTGAGTTTTAAGTCAGCTGTTTTACTCTCCTCTTTCACTTTCATCAAGAGGCTCTTTAGTTATTCTTTGCTTTCTGCCATAAGGGTGATGTCATCTGCATATCTGAGGTTATTGATATTTCTCCTGACAATCTTGATTCCAGTTTGTGCTTCATCCAGCCCACCAGTCTGCATGATGTACTCTACATAGAAGTTAAATAAGCAGGTGACAATATACAGCCTTGATATACTCTTTTCCC